>NC_073744.1:25110625-25331625 GCF_029784135.1 Toxorhynchites rutilus septentrionalis
TATATATATATATAAATATATATATATATATATATATATATATATATATAGCGAAGAAGTTCAATTTTGGTGAAAACGAGTGACATTATTTTGAGTAGTTTTTTTTTGAAATATTTTCGGAGTGATTTGGATAAAAATATCAATAAATCGTGAGTTGCGCGATTATTCAAATCAAGGAGAAGACAATTGTACAATTAAGTACAAGTCCTAGTCCTAGTCGGGACTGCGCTTGCGTTCCGGCGATCAGCCATCGCTGTGAGATCTTGGTGCTACGGTAAATCCCCTGGAGTGGTCTATCGCCTCGTGGTTGCGTACCACTATAGACCATTCTGGAGCGCGTTGGTCAACGGAAGGGAAGCTCGGCCCCGTGTGAGTCGCACGCTACACGCGACCCTACTCCAACACGGTAAGCTCAGGACGGGAAAGTCCACCAACGCCAGCGAGATTTACCGGAACTCACGTCGGTGAGAGTTTTGGTGTCGGAGCGGAATAAATCATCACGCTGCTCCACCATTTGAAAACCCCACCGTTGCTGCACGGGTGAGCTCATCCCGGTATTAAAACATCAATTAGAGTGAGTACCCTGAAACAGAACGCTATATAACGGACCACCACCACAGTTACGCGTAAAACGACACCAATTAGTAGGGACAAAATATTGTGTTAGTAGGAGAATCATGGAGTTAGGAAAACACGTAAAGTAAAGAGTGTCGTCACAAGCAATTTGGAATTTTTGGGAAAAGGAGTTAGGTGTTTTGACGAAAATAAGAAACAAAGATTCGGAAAATTTCTGGAAAAAGATTTGGTTAATTTTTTATTAAAACATTAGCGGTTTATTTTAAAATTAGTAACATTTTCTTATTTAGTTTCGGTTAGAAAGAAAGATTGGGTTCCTCAGAGAAACAGAGAAACTTTTCGAAATTCTCGTCAGCAAATTGGGAAGTGTGGCAAGCCGCAATTTGAAGGAGGATACTGTAGCGAGGCCTACGGTACGCGCTGGTCCGGGCAACAATCAATCCGAATCCCGACAGAGGACATTGGTCCTCTGGCGCAAAAGTCGGCGATTTTAAAAGGCTCGCACAGGACCCCCCTTACATATTTTTTATTTATTCCATTTCTCTTAACGAAAACTAATCTGTCTTAATTCCTACCGACAGAACTCCAGGCAGAGTTTGCCCATGCTGCTACCCACTCTATTCATCTCCCTATCTATCTTATGATTTATGGAATTTTACATTTGTGTGGAAAATTCCGACATTTTTATTTGAGAATCCTTATTGGATTCTTTGGATTCTGGTTAGATTTTTACCTTATATAATCTATTTATACAGGGGCGCTACAGATGATATTTTTTTTAATGAAAATATAAACATTTTTCTTCATTTCCTTCTCATACGAATTTTTTAAAGGTTTTAGTTTGGTTTTAAAGTTGGAATTTTTTGTAAACAATGAAGAAAAAAGTTTAGACCCTTTCCAACAAGTCGTCTTTTTTAATTTCAAGCAAATTTGCTTAAATAGCCAATGTTTTTAAACTCACAAAGTTTCACTGGTGCTGCTGACTTCAATGACGACAATGACGACAATGTTCTCGCAAAAAAGCTGGAAAAAAATAAACTTTTTTAAATACAAATTTTTTACATCCTTCCACACCGTTCTGAATCATATTTCGGACGCTTAGGGCATATGATGCAGAAAACGGATCTAAACCTTATGCACAGGTATTATTTGGTTGATGTTTTTGATAAATTAGTTCAATATGCTTTTAATCTTTCTACTTTGGTACCTATTTGATTGAAAACATTAAAAAATCATCGAATAAAATGCTTTTCAAATGAAGCGAATAAGAAGCAAACTTCGGACACGAAATCAAATTTCGGTCAGATTGAAATCAAATTTCGGACACTTTATTTTGTAATTTTTTGGACGAAAATTACATTATACTTGATTATATTTTATATTCTACTGCGAAATACTTACCATCACAGTAAACTGTTAATGATGATTAGAACTGTTAACTGTTAACAATGATGAGAACTGATGAAACACGGGAGAAATTTAAATATTTATGAACGTGTAAATTCTACGTGCTCACGCTAAGGAAACGTCAAAAACAAACGATAATGAGTGGTGTTGTAATATTTCTGCCGATTATGTTATAATTGAAATGTAGTTCTCATGTGAAGTGATAGTGAAACCAAGGGATTACTCTAAAGAAGCAATTGTGATATTAATTTGATAGTTATATCCTCAGTGCATTAAACATTTCAAGATATTAACGGGCGTTAAATAAAAAATGAGAATTTTTCCAATACCTTTCAGTAACTCAAATAAAGAGCGTAAAATTTTCTTTCTCCAAGAAAATTGCTCTTTGGGCTCCCTAGAAACAGTAGGCGTGTTTGGTTTTGTTAGTTTGAATTTAGTCAAAGCAAAGATGGCATTCGAAACAGCACGTGCTCCGCGAACGCATTGTACGGTTCAACGAAACGCATTTCCAGCGAGGAAAAAAGTTCACGGTGGCACATTTTAAGGAAGAAAATGTACCTGTCAGTACAGTATATCGTATCCTGGGTTCCCTGAACGTAGAGCGGAAGGTCGGAAGTGGTCGTCCGGTGTCGATAATGACGAAGCAGAGGAAGACATCGTTAACCCTCATGTACTCGCGTGCAAAATCATAACACGTATACTCGCGCACGGTGTCACAGACCCAAAATTTAACTTCTCTGTAATGTTGCCATTGTGTATTCTTGGCATTTATTTTAAGAAGAGGGTATGATTAAATGAAAAAACCCAAAAAAAATATGTTTTCTACGTCTTTATTATGTTTTAATAGTCATCTAATTCAGCCTCCTCAAAATAGAGTAATTTTTGATACTCCTACACAAATAACGAAATTTGAATTTTTCACTGTTATTAATTGAAAGTAAGCAACTGAATATGTTTGCGCTAACGATATTGATTATTGTTCGAAAGTGGAAATGGATTTTAATGTGAGTAACTCCTATATCTTCTTCTATCTATATAAATAAAAATGGATCGCCGAATGTGTTGATAAGAGCAAAACTCGAGGAAGGAATTGTGTAACATGTAACGGAGAAACATGTTATTTGCAAGTGGTTGAACAATCTTGAACGAGAATTGTGTCTGAAAATAATCTGATATTATAATGACGAGTTTTGGCAGAAGTACTAGGAATTTTATAGTAAAAGGTAATTTTAAAGGGTCGATTAGAAGATCAAACAAGGAACAGTTCAGCGATTGGACCCATGAACGTGCGCTTAGTAAGAAAACGTGAATGTTTAAAGGTATTGATAACAAAAAATAAACTTTGGGCGGGACGAAGTTTGCTGGGTCAGCTAGTAATAAATAAAAATACCGCCATTCCATGTCAAACCCATATAGTGGTTCTCAGATTTCCGTGAAAAGCAGTAGTTTTGTTCCTTATCGCAAAATATTAAACCCGCATTTTTAACCTTTCTTTATTAGGGTGCCCATTTCCATTTTAGGGTGGTCCAAAAATCAAATGTTTTCCCTTTTTTCCGAAAATGACATTTTTCAATAATTCATAACTTTTGAACTACAGGACTGATTTCGATTATCAACATATCAAATTTTTTAAAAAAGTACTATACTGTAAGAAAATTGGAAAAATACTAAAAATTGAATTTTGTTTTCGTAATTACTGATTGTGCTTGTTTTTCATAGTGCATATGGTCTCGGGACCAAGGGCGCTATATGTTTTCTTGAGAGCTGAGGTTTTTTTTACATAACATGTCCAAAATTCAGAGAGACGTTATTTTTTGTTCTCGGGTTATGATTCAACCGATGGTCCGAAAAAAAATTTTCCTTTTTTTTTTTAAAAAAACAAAATTTCCGCTGATTCAGGTAAATCACATCATTCCCAATCTCATGCTCAAGCTTCATGTCTACGAAAGTTAGCTACTTTATCTCCTGTCATTTAATTTTTTTTGTATTTTTTTTTCTATTGTATGATAAATGTCAATAAATCGTTGATAGTAACTAAATCGCGAGACGAAGACAGATATTTAGTGCAATTTGCGAAAAATTATTAAAATAGAAATAGGTTAATACTTGTGTTACATTGATTTGGTAGAAAAAATCTGACCCGCTTTTAAACAAGATGTAGAATAGAATACTAAATTGTGTTTCTTCGATCCTGTTTGGCCATGACCCTGATTGAGAAACCCATATCCTGTATTTACCATTCCCTTGCTGTCGTGCCTTCCGGTTGCCCCTCCACTTGTGGTTGCCAAGTAAAGCGCTAATTACACTTTGCACTTTTGCATCCACACCGCAGGCAGTGGACCGAAAATGTAATCCAGCTGCCGCCACATTTTGGCCACATTCCAGCCAATCATCATCAGCTGCGGCTGGCGCGTGCAATATGGTCCGGTGGTACGTGACAGCGCTTTGACCATATTAGCGTAACCCGTTAAGGAGTGGTTCGGGGGACCTCGGGTATGGAATGTTTTGCGGGCGGAAATTAAATTACTCTCGCCCAGCTGGGTAATTATCTTCCCGAAAGTAAATTGGCTGCCACTGTCATTGTATCGTAACCTCTTGAACCGGGGACCCCTTCACCAGTGGCAACCGTATGTTACGGCAGCGGGCTAATTGGCGTGTTTTAGCTTTTAAAAGATCCGTAATTGATTTCGAATGCTAATCAAATTTCACGCTCGCTCGTGCGTCCAGAGGTGGAACACGATAGTGAAAGAGTTCAAGCCATGCAGTGAGGTACACTTCTCACGTTCCCATAGTAATCCTTCGCACAAGATAAATCAAATTACGTTACGTCTTGAGTAAGTACTAGCGTACATCGCCCTCGCCACGGGGAACCCGACAACGTGCACTAGTACCGGTAATATTTCCCGTCTTGAGCGTCGAGTGGAAAATCCCTGGCTGTGAGCGGTTTCATTCATGGAAGGATTCTGTCGCCTTTGCTCCTTGTAGCGCATGGAGTGAGCAGCAGCAGCACCATCATCACCGGGCAGAAGACGACATTGCAGACGCGGATGGGCGAGTAAATTGCAATATACTATTGATTTTGTGCCACTTTTGGAATCCACATGAAGAGGATCCACTTCCCGTGGATGTGTGTTCGCTGTTTGGCTCGTCATCAAAAGAATTACACGTCTTGTAAAACCACAAGAGCGACTGCCATTCGCTCTGGATGTGGAGTGTCGCGGGAAATGGGAAAATGGTGTGTGTCTAGAAAACTATCTGTTTACAGCCCGAGAGCCAAAGTAAACTATTATGGCATCGATATGATATTGGGGGTGTAGTGTTTCATGCGTAACCACGGTGTGGGTGGAACGAGAAGTTTTCTCGATTTCACTTGAATAGTTATGTGGAGGCGACCGTTTTATGGTCTGCTTAAAGAGTATGGTTTGCTCGGAAAATCGTCAAAATTTACTATCCACTCCACTTCAATTAAATTTGCATACGAAATATATTTATATACCAAAATTTATACCACTCGTTCCGTCCCAGTGTGATGATCGAATATTCGATTGGATTCGTTTTTCGGACATTAAAAAATATACTCGTAAACAAACATCGCACAAAAGCATAAACTAAATTTAAAAAATGGACGGATCAACAATCACACCGCTCATCTCCGGCCGATGTGGTTATGGGGGAAAACTACAGTTCAATATTTGGCCCCTTTTTGGCTGGCATTAAGAACATATTTCGCATTAACCACCAACCATTCCTCGCAGGATGTTGTGGGATGGAATGGAACAAAATAATAATAACATACACACATGTATCAGTCGTACGTTTCCGGTCTCGCGTAATGGTGGTCTCGCGTGATTGAATAAATTCGATCTCTCGAATCATCGAATTGACAAGCGGTCGTGGAATTATCGAACTTGCGAGTATTTCGTTTGCTTGTGTTAACCATTCGTTCGGAGTGATTGATAGGTTAATTAAGAGATGTGTTTTTTCTGAGCGTTTTTATTGTGCCCCCAAACCAAATCACCAGCTGTATGGCAGACATTATATAGGATATTAAATAATAAATTTTGGCGTTTTTTTGAATTCCTTTGTGGTTTAACATAGGATCTATAGTGAAACGTACTTTTTGCTTTATTTCACGCCATCCTCAAAAGCTTCGAGATCAAAATTTGAAAAAAAAAACTGAATGTGCATCTCACTACAGTGTATCAAGAAAAATTATCAAAAAAAAAAAAATTATCAAAAATTGAAGTACTAATTTTAATGCATAAATGTATGTAATGCTTTTCTAGATATGTTTTCAGATTTATTTTCAATGTTACGCGGTACTAAAAAATACTTTTTTTTATATTTCCAACGGGCCTGGCTGGGTCAGGGAGTGAAAAGTGCCCCCAAACCAAATTACCAGCTGTATGGAAAATATTGTATAGGGTACTAAATATGAAATTTTGACAGTAGTACCATAGAGTTGAGTTCTTATATGGTACAACATAAGATCTATGGTGAAAAATACACCTTTTCGTTTTTCTCACGCCATTCTCAATAGCTTTGACCCAAAAATATGAAAAAAAATATATTGAAAATACACCTTACTAAGGTGTATCGATCAATTTTTTCAAAAATTTTTTTCATCAAAAAATCAAATACTAAAAAAAATTATATTAATTTTTATGTTTATTTTAAATAATTTTTTTTATTTTTTTATTTTGAGATTCAGTACTACTCTAGTTTGTATTCTAATTTCTTCCTATGTGTATTTTCGGTATATGTGTTTTTTTTCTCAGAATTTTTAGAGTGTTTTTCGCGGTACAAAATATATATATATATACAGGGAAACTTCGATATAACGTACCCTCGATATAACGTCACTCGATATAACGTACATATTTCCAAAGTGTTAAGGAAAAAAAATTCAATATTTTTTTCTGATAGAACAATAAATTATCTGTATTGTGATGCTAAAATAAGTTTTGTACCTTCAATCAATCCCGAAATACAGATGGTTTTGTGATTCCGGATTCTAAATGAATCATGCTTTAATCAACAGTACGAAGGGAAACATCATGAGAAAGGCTGGCTTCGTCTTCTGATTGAAGTTATTTATTAGCTTTACTAAAACAACAACACAATAATGTATTATAGACTACGTTTGTGGGAACTTTATTATGCTTCGATATAACATACAATTCGATACAACGTACAATTTTGAAAGTGAAATGTACCTTAAAATATATCAGATTATCTGTACATTGGACAATTTACAATTTGGTAAACCATCTAAATTCATGGGAGTTACAAGTGCGACAGAGCTCTGTGAGAAAAAATAAAGTCCTTGTTGGAAATCATTCGGATTAATGAGAAGAACACCTAAAAAATCCAAATTATTATATTTTTTTAAATTTTTATCTTACAATTGAAAACCGCGAATACAATACAATAATTGATTTCATGAAAATAAAAATAATAATGCAGACGATGGAGAAAATTATTTTTGTGTCTCGCAATGCTCTTAAAAATTCAGGTAAAAATTACGCCACATGTAGAAAAAAGACACATACGAACGCAGTTAAATAACAATTAGGGAAGTGGGTCTCAAATTTCGAAATGCCAGAAAATATATATATATATTTTTGTACCGCGTATTTACATTTCTTAATAGATTTTTTGATGAAAAAATTGTTTGAAGATATTTATCGATACATCTTAGTAAGATGTACTTCCAGTATTTTATCTTATTTTTGTCTGAAAGCTATTGAGAATGGCGTGAAATAAAATATTTTTCATACAGCTGGTGATTTGGTTCGGGGCACTTTTTACTCCCTTACCCGGCCAGGCCCTTTAATGTATATATTCTTATTAACATCACCCATTTCTGTCTGGGATATTGCGTAAAATATACGCTTCTATGGGCGAAACCTGCTGACTGAGAGTCCTTACCAACAGCATCTGCCTGACTATGATGGTCTTGACTAAGATGACAATTTTACTTCCGTGCACCAAAAGAATGGTCATCTCGTTTGAAGAACTTTGTTTGGAGAACGATTCATTGAACTAGTTATTTTGGATCACTCGGTCTGAAATTGATGATTCTGAAGGAAGGTCGGAAAACACGAAAAATTGAATTACCACATGTTCTACAATGACATCGTCGTTAGTTCAATTGGTCCGTTTGCGGAATTAAGCTTCGTGTTGCCTTAATGTGTAGTGAAAATGGCAAAAGATTCTCAGATGGAATAACGTGCTTTGAAAATAAAATTGTAAATGAAAATTTACGTTCCTGCATCAAATATGTATTCCATGTAACGGAGATAAATGTTATTTCCAAGTGAACCTTAAGCGAAAATTGTGTCTGAAAATGAATTTATATAATAATGCCAAGTTTTGGTAGAAGTAATAGGAAATTTATAGTAAAAGGAAATTGTAAAGGGCCAATTAGAAGATCAATCAATGGAGAGTTCGGCGATTGAACCCACGAATGTGCACATAGTAAAAACCGTGAATGTCGAACGAATTCATATCAAAAATATATATTTGGGCGGGACGAAGTTCGCCGGTTCAGTTAGTTTTATATAATTTTTATATGAAAAATCGTAAAAATATAACTTCTTAACCGCTAGACCGAATTCTGTCATTAATCTATTAAAACAATTTGATGAAAAAAATTATGAAAAATATAAGGACAACCATTCACGAGATGGGACACGGGACTAAGACACAACACTTATAGTCCTTACAAACATTAAACGGGGTAAAATTATCTTTTTTCGTCGACCGGTTTCGGGCTCGATGTTGCACATCTACTGGACCGTGTCCCACTGGTTACAATAAGTACTAATACATATTCGTACACATATCAGTAGGGGTAGTGGGGGCAAATTGGTCATGGGAGGCAAAGTTTTCACCTGCTTGTTTAGTAGTATAACTATTGACTATGGATGGCGTATTGATAGTCACCTTAAGTTTGAAAAATTTAATGACTTTTGAATCTGAGCCCTGTACTTCAGTAGAGCTGTCGCATGTAAAAATACAAATAAAAACAGAAATTGATCTCTCGACAGTTTGGACGACTGTTCACATATTCTAGGAGAGATGAACAGATATTTTGTTTAAACTCAACGATTAATTGGCATAGAAATTACTTTGATGTTTGGGGCAAAGGCGTCATAGGTGGATAACGACTTACAATATTCTGTTTTCTAAAGCTGATATACCGCATTATGCGGAACGTAATGTGTTTCTTATTACGTTTTTGTTTGCATGAGAGAATTAAATTGAGACTCTAGGTGAATAGGCTAAGCTTATTTCATACATGTACCTACTATATCAAATATGATTTGAACGAATTTGGACGAAAAAAACGCATAAATCTATCCCATCTAGCTTGATATGTCCGAGAGACCATTTTGCCCCCACTAGGTGACCACTTTACCTCCAAGCAAAGAAAAATGTTCGATATTTCACCTTTTTTCCTAATGATGAAAAGAGTACCATTTCGAATTTTTATAGTAAAAGCCATCTTCCATCTTGAAGAACAATGAGTTGAACTATAATATTCTTCGAGAAACGGGAATTGAATCGGTTTGTGGACGCTGGAAATGGGCATATTCCTTAGGGTGACCACTATGCCCCCACTTCTCTTACTCGTCGAAGAGGAATTTCGCTAAGTTATTAGCTTCGTCAGATGGAAGAGAGGAGATGATATGGGCGCATCTTCCTCAAAGGAAAATATAAGGAACAACAATAAATATTAAATAACATCTTCAGTTGCTCTTACAAAGCTACTCAAACCAAACGGTTCTTTTTTGGACCATCAACAAGTTCGAAATAGTTGAATTTTATGTTGATAACAGTTTCATACTTATAATTGTTGGGTTAGATATAACCCACTTCGTTTTTTTCTCATGTTCAATCTAAGGCGAAAAGATACAAAAGTCCACGTCATCGGCTAGCTTCACAATCAATAAATAACTCTGTTTATCTTTTTCCTACTAAAGCACCGTAAATAAGAAATTTTTACGTGGATACCATCAACATCGTCAAATTCATAATAACTATGCCAATCAATGAAATTAAAGCTAAGATTATGCTCCAAGATTTAATTCATAAATTTAACCCTTTGCGGCCGTATTATATTTCGACATGTGTGTCGTACTGGCCGTAATTTTTTTTACATGATAAAGCAGTGATGTAGAACTTTGTGACAGGTCGGATTAGGATTACACAGGATTATAAATGATTCGATTATATACAATTTTGGACTCGATTATATTAAATTACATTTCAAATATTACTTATTTCGAGAAAAAAGTTAACCTTTCAACAGTGCGGTAAAAATCGTGATTTTTGAAGATTTAGCTTGAAATTCACCAGAAATTGTTTATATCTATATTGTAGCGAAATTAAGAAAGATAAAAGTTGGGTGTCAAAGAACAATTTCGTAGAGCGGTTAGAAAGCTTTAATTTAATTGATCAAAAAAGCAAGTTTAAAATGTTTTCTAGTATAAAATGAATGAATAATAACACATTAGATTGCTAACTTTCCAACTTCCAAAATGTTATTTAAATAAATCAAAATTTTTCATCTTTCAAATGGAATCGACAAAATCGTCTTCCGTAGCGTACTTTTTAATGTAAAGCCAGTTTTAGGCAACAGACTGCGAAACAAAAAAAAGTTCTATAACTCTGTCAATCTTGAAATTCGAACATATGCGTAGAAGGATTTCTTTCATTAAATATGAAATTTTTTGACTCCTTATATACATGATTCTATTATATATAGTGAAAAGAAATCCGAGACCGTATATAATCTAGTCTGCCCTGTATTAGTATATTTCTTTGCTGTTGTGGCTGAAAGCAAAAAAAAAAACAAAAGACCGCCAAGGGTTGATACAGATATCGAAACAGATTTGCTGGGAAAAAACACAGATAAAAAGATTTTTTGAGACCAAAAACACAGATTTTATCATGGCAACCCTGCGAGTATGGCGAGACAGTTAAAGCGGGCAGTGCTGCCAATGCGCATTCTGGAGCCCACACAGGGACCTATTTCGACTCGTTGACAGCGGTCAATGCGGATAATTGTTGACTAGTTTGCATGTCATACTCGTACACCCATGTCTCGTCGCCAGTAATTATGCGTTGGATGAACGTGGGATCAGAATATGCTCATTCAAGCATGTCTCCAGCCACTTGATTGTGATTAAATTTTTGAAGAAAATTGGGCTCTCTTGACACTAGTCGTGCTGCGACTTTTCTCGTACCCAACACATCAACCAAAATATGACTAACGGTCTTGTGAAAGATACGGGCTAGCACTCCCAAAATTAAATGACGATTTCCGAGCCCCATTGCTTTTATGTTATCGATGTTTTCATCAGTTGAAGAGGTGGACGGTCCTTTTTGACGTGGCAAATCGTTCATTTCATCTCCCGCCCTCTTTGGATGGCTTATACCATTATACGCTCATGTTTTCGGCATAGTTGAATCACCAAACGTATTCTGCAATATTTTCAACGTTTCGGCACAAAAAAAATTGTTTATAACACAAAATTTCACACAATATTTTTGACCAATAGAATTATCCTTATCAAAAATTGCCGAGCAAGAAAAAAACTTGTTCTCAATGACGTTGTAAACAAACTGAAATTGACACTAAGACCACTTACAGTAGTACCAACTTAAATAAAATAAACAATTTTCAGCGGGAAGATTTAAAATTACAAATTCTCGGTATATATTTGACAGAAAGTAAAAAAGTGAAAATGCTCTCCAAAAAAGCTTGTGCAACACATATTATCAAAGATGCGACCGTACGAATGTTATGAAAACGATATTCTAGAACGGCTTAAAATCTTCTTAATAAGATCACTGTGAAACGAAGCGACGATTGAAATATTAAGTAAACGTCTGCTAGAGTACCAAATAGAATAATAATGTCAGAAACACCATAGACATACGAGGTTATTCAGACGGTGTAACAAACGAAGCACACATTTTACGACTCATTCAGAGCGTTTAATTTAAACACCCGACTATCACAAACTTTATTACAAAACTCCTCGTGCGTTGTCAGCTTGTTCCCCAGCACCACGAGTGCAACGGCACCATCGAGTAACCTAACCTTTCCAATTAACCTCCCGCAGCTTGTGTGTTCACAGCTGGAAGCGTTATATGTCGCGCTTAAAATATTCAGAAAATTCTTTAACTATCGCTTCGCTCATTCCATACAGACTGGGAGAGCTCGAGAGAGCTCCTACATAGAGTGTCACAACATGAGGACGAATGTGCAATGCATGGAGTGTGGAGATGGCGATCCCCATCTGCAACCGCAGCCACGCAACAGTCGCCACTGACTACCACCGATGCATGTGATGGCGATAAGTGTTTATCATTACGAGCCGTAAACCACATTATGTGCGACCGCGATACAATCACCCCCCGCACTCCATGTACCCCCGACGGACGAACCACCATTTCACGTGACGAGCAATGCGAGCCATTTCGCGGGGATAATCTGCCGCCGCCGAAGACGGCGGAACCGCGTTCACACGTGCGGCGCGAACTTAATTAATTGATCTCTGGGAGGGATGTGCCAATCTCTCTCTCGCTTTGAACACGAAGGATCGAGCGCGTATCGGGATTTGCGTCAGCACGGGATGGAAATGTTTTCCTCAGTTCGGAATTAATTAATTGATGCTGGCAGCAAAGGTGTAGCCGAAGATGAGCACAAAAGGTCGGTTTTACGGCGCATCGTAAGGATTAGATCTAACCCTGCAGGACGGTGTGTCCTGCCCATAATCGTTCCAGCGTAGCACTCGCTAGGGAGAAACCATTCGGGATAAATTAATGATTATGGATCAAATTGGGGCTGTTTATTGAGATTTTCAGCAAACAGCTTTCGTTTACGGGAGATTCCTAGGGCGTGGAAACATATTAATTGCTACTTTATGTCGAGCCAGAATCTGTGCATAATTAATTGAATTGATAAGCAGAACCGAAAACATAACTAGAACACAGTTGTTGAATGCTCCCTGAGAACTGTTAAAATATTCAGTTTTTTGCTACCGACGTCATTACTTCACGTCACCAGCCGGCTTTCCGCTTCCGGGCGATCCGGTGCCATGTGCGAAACCCCCAAAAGGATTTCCATGTAATATCCGACAAGTTTTGTGCTTCCCCAAAAAAAATCCAACAGACAAAGTAATAAATGTAAAAAGTAAACAAACGTTTTTCCGTCCATAATTTTGCGTGTTCTTCTCCGAGCGCGCCGCCCCTTTCCGCCAGAATGTGTGGCTTCCTCACACCCAAGCCGCGAACCTTAATGTATATTTAATAAGTTCAATTTTACGAGAGCCATAATCTTTGGTATTTCATATGAGCGGGGGAGGTGTTGGGAGGGACCCGAGACACGAGCGTACGCAAGATTCGCACACAAACAAAGGCGCGCGCGCGCACACGTGCGCATCATTCGCCGCGGCAAAGGGGGTTTCGGGAGAAAGGATAACATTGTGTAGAGCATCCGAGCTTCAGCAACAAGATAGATCTGGAGGGGCTTCGGTTAGATCCATAGTTGTGGGTTACCATACGGAGCAGAACATGCTCGCTGACGTTGCTGGTAACTGTTTTTCGCAAACGACGGTTGTTGTTTACTCGTACGGATTCCATGGAGAAGGCGAATAGGGAAGCATAAAAGCTGTTGCTTCTGTGGCTTGGGGAGATCTTTTTTTTCTATTTTGTTCATCAAAATTAAAGCCTTGTCATGTGTGTGTTGATTATTCTATCTCATGCATAGCGCCACCAAATGTTGAATCCCCACAAAGCCAAAAAGCACGATGGATCATTCTTCGCTTCGACCGTGGCGTTAGGTGTCATCATAGATTATGATGGTGCCTCTATGAGTTGCAAGATGAGAATGCCGAAACAATCAAGCACAAAAACCAATCTCGGAAACGAGAATGAAACGAAAAGGAAGAATAAACACCAGATTGAAACTCATTCTATAATGTTTATGGTTAAGTATTGATGTTAGGTTCTATTTCGTTAGTTTAACAACTAAGTACCATAGATTTTTCATCCTCCTGAACCTTGATTTAGAATATTTGTGTTCTGTGTTGGAAGGACCACCCTCACGAAGCATGACGTTCATCAAGCTGGCGACTCGCGATCTGACAGCTGTCTGCCCTGTTGACGTGAGGAGACTCGTCAGCTTTCGCTTTCTTTTATGAGGCACATCACCAGCGAAGACCACGTTTTATGCAACATATAAGCCCATAATAAAACTGTTTAAATTAGTTCGTTTACGCGTGAACTTTCACTAAAACCGTCTGGGAACCAGAATTGGGAAATCGACACTTACACCGGATTTTAGATGGGAAGGGATTTTTGGACGTATATAAATCTTACTATGAGGGCAGTCCAGGGCTAAGTACTGAAGCCTACAAAAAAAAAACAAAAAATTCGTTTTTCCGAGGTATGCAAAGTAGGCCTTCTCATTCGACTCAAATTTCTGCCCGGCGAGTGACTTTTTCAAGTTTGAGAACAAACAAAAGTCGCTCGGGGCCAAATCTGGAGAATATGGTCGATCGTAGTGCACTTCGAGTGGACAAAGTGCACCCGTGGCCGAGTGGTTAGCGTCTCACATTATCATGCCGGGTGTTCGGGTTCGATTCCCGTTCTGGCCGGGGGATTTTTCGTCAAAGAAATTTCCTTCGACTTGCACTGTGGTCATGCGTATTCAAGAGCTTGCCCCTCGGAATACATTCAAGGCGTGTTATTTGGCTTAAGAAATCTCGACCAAGTATTAATAAATGACGCTAGTTAATGCATACGTTGAGACGGCAAAAGTTCCACAAGGGAACGTTAACGCCATTCAAGAAGAAGAAGAAGTAGTGCACTTCGACCAATTTGGCCGTGGCGACGGCGGAATTTCCATTTTTTACATTTTTCTAAAATCAGCGGACACGCCCGCTTCCACACACGGTAAAAATAAAACTACGATTCCGATTCGGCTGATTTTGACAGTAGCCGTTTACGAGAATGTACTACACGATCTCTCTAGCGATACTGACACCATCGGGCGATGAGGCTAGGTACTTATCGGACCGCCCTCGTATATCTAACTATGATATAAGTTTGGAAGCAGGAAACAAGAAGCTTGAGGCTCAACCCTCTGCGGTCGTCTTAAGCTTATTCATAGGTGTCGTACTGGCCGAAATGATGTTTACTTGAAAGAGCAGTGATACATAAATTGTAAAATTTTGAAAAATAAACAAGATTAGTTTATTATTATTTTTTTAACTTTATATATGCATTTTCTGAACAATGTGTTTAATGTGATGTTTCTATATAGAAACTCCGCTTCGTCCAAATTTACGTTCTCTTCCTAAGCGAACGTTCATGTGTTAAATCCCCGAACTATTTGTTAATTAATCTTCAAATTGGTCTTTTTCAAGGTGAATGAACTTTGTAGCTTACTGCTTCTATAATAGAATGTTAACAAAGCAACAAATTTGCGGTGGCTGTCAACAAATACGCAATGATGTGAAGCAATTAAGTCTATGTTTGCTCTTTTTTATGCTGTTTGCATGCTTAACACGTTAAAACACGCGTGATTCCACCTGAAAGTCAATTTCCATTTTCGATCAAAGATCAATTTCGTTGGTGCAAATGTCGGATATACTAACACCGCTTATCATGATGTAATTGTAAAACATATGGGAATCCAATTTTCCGAATTTTTCTTCCTTCACAGTTTTCCGAATATTTTCCGATTTTTCTCTCTGCTATATTGATCTACGAGAAGAGATGAATACAACAAAAAAGACGGCTCAAATCGGACTATTCCTTCCTTGGTTTTGCGCTTACCAACATTTTTGGCCTTCCATTTTTATGTAGGGTAACATGTATTTTTACTCTATTAATCATTATAATCATCTATAATCATTGTTTTTTTCACACCAAAAGCGTAGCCACGTCTGTTTTCTTTGTACTCATGTGTACTAAAAAGATTACGAATCGGGAGAACAAATAGAAATGATGAAAATTCTACAAGATTATATTGTAAGCATTTCTAAAACAGACGGGGTTAAATGATCTATACGGTGTCCAAAACGCACCACAACAACGGGTCGAAATGTCAAACGACTTCGAAGCATATCTTTTGGTTAAATCTTGATTCGCTGTATATACCCAGCTTCGGATACGTTTCTCGTCTGTTAGGAATATCAGATGCTTTCGTATTTTCGAACCTTTTTTTGTTGTCGAACCAGAGACGACTCCGAGGTATTTTTATTTCAATATTTTTTGTTTACAAATGTATTAATACGTGTCGCTGTTCACAAAAAATATCTCTACGTGCCGCTGTACATAGAAGTGCTGGCAGTCTTTTAAGCATGAGTTTTTATTGTGATTCTAAGGTTTAGGTTATTGGATGGATTTTAGTAGTGCGGAACATTGTAATAATTGTGTTCGTTCCACTTTTTATTACATGATACAAAACAGGTATGAGTAAACGGTTATATGCACACAAGAATTGGAGAAGAACTTCTGTGCTATTTGGTAACACTGATAGTGAACTAGCTCTTCATAGTTGGGCGATTTGCCCCATCATGACTTGGTTGATAAAATCGCATTTCAAATAAGAATTGAGCTTTAAAAATTTGTTGATTCAAACTCATTCGATAGGTTTAGTAATATTTGATAATGTTCTGAAGTTTCCATAATTTAAATTAGCCTTATAATGCTTCAAAGGTCTTATGGCAGAAGCGACAAAAGTTGCATTAAATCTTGCAGTTTTCTATACATTGCTATAAGAAATGAAGTTATGAGCATCGAAAAATCCTCCCAATTATTTCATTTTCTATGATATTTCGAGGGGGTGCGTTTTACCCCGACGGCGCGTTTTACCCCCCCGTTCCGCCCTATATAGATCGAATTTTATAATTCTTCTTCGTATGATATCTTTCGAAACAGTCCACAACATGCATTCCGTAAATCCTCCGACCAGACTCAAGATTGAAAAGCTTTATCCTGTTTCTAGATAGTAATTCTAGGATCTAGGGATAGGATTGTTATTCAGGACGCAGGTTTCCATGGGCCAAAATTTTCACTTAATATTCCAAATGATTATAGATTACAGAATATGAATAGAGATTCCTAACTTAGATTTGATATTTATAACACCTATGGAAATATGAGCTACCGAATTCTAGATCAAGGATTCCTGATTCAAAATCCTAGATTCTTTTATCATTCCCTTAGGTTTCAGATTCCAGTAATATATTTTGCATACAGACTTCAAACTAAGATTTTACTGATGTCCGTTGCTTGTTTTAAAGTCGAGATCTCATATCTCGAATTGTAAATCGATTTCGTATGTCATAATCGTGGATTCCAGCAATCTAATAACGCAAAAAAAAAACTGTATTATAGTGACTTTCAACACTTTTGGCTGATTCGTCACTTTTGCTTCCAGTTTTGGACAAATGTCGGGAGTGAGAATTGAACTCGTGACCCTTAGTGTGAGAGGTACGGATGTTACCACTACGCGAGGTCGCCTCAAAAAGAAAAAACTAAAATCCCGTAATCTAATTAAGTAATCCAAAAATCTTGAATCTAAAAATACAGAGACCTAAAAATATAAAATTCATAGATACATTATCGTAAAATCAAGAATCTAAAATAAAAAAATCGAACCCAACGACCTAATAAAATCCTAAAAATCTATTATCCTAAAATCGAAAAACCAAAAATTTAAAATCCCAAAAAATTAAAAAAAAACAAAATTCGAAAAATCTACAATCCGAAAATCCTAAACATAAAAATTTTAAATCCAAAATAACAATATCCAAAAATCCAAAAATCTAGAATCTCAAATAAAAAAAAATCCAATCTCGAATACCTGAAAATGTAGAAACTAAGATCCAAAAATCTAAAATCCAAAGATCTAAATTTGAAAAATGTCAGATAAAAAAACAGAAATTTCAGATCGTGAAATTATGATCCAAAATTCTAAAAAAATTGATAACCAAAAATCTTAATATCTTGCTGCCATACAAATGTCACACAAATTTCAGCATAACTTGTATAATTCAAGCAAATGGAACCAAACTTGTTATCTGAGGGTTTTTGTGTACGAGAAATGTTTATGGGGGTCCAATAAAAATATTATACATATTTCAACCAACCATATCGAAAAATTGAATCACCATATGTTCTACAATTACGCCGTGACAAAAGAGACACGTAGACACCAAGGATTTTATATTTTATTAACTTATTGCTCCAACGCTCGCAAAAATATAATTCACTAAGAAATAATCCACAAATTATATCAGGCAGCGCCTTTCGGCAACATAAAATCGAAAATCGACTGTGTTGGCGACAAACATAGCAATCGCAGTGGAACGAATTAAAGTACATTAGTTTTTAACCAATGAACACTGCTCTCACTGATGGAAAAAAATCCATTGCAATTGCAGCATTGCAGCTCTTAACCAATGAACACAGCTCTCACTGATGGAAAAAAAAAATTCCATTGCAATGTATCGTACTTGGATGTCACTTTTGACTACCCTATTTCTTTTCAAAATCGGTCTTTTCCGAATGTCAGATTCTAGATTCTTGATTCTAGATTCTAGATTCTAGATTCTAGATTCTAGATTCTAGATTCTAGATTCTAGATTCTAGATTCTAGATTCTAGATTCTAGATTCTAGATTCTAGATTCTCGATTCTTGATTCTTGATTCTTGATTCTTGATTCTTGATTCTTGATTCTTGATTCTTGATTCTTGATTCTTGATTCTTGATTCTTGATTCTTGATTCTTGATTCTTGATTCTTGATTCTTGATTCTTGATTCTTGATTCTTGATTCTTGATTCTTGATTCTTGATTCTTGATTCTTGATTCTTGATTCTTGATTCTTGATTCTTGATTCTTGATTCTTGATTCTTGATTCTTGATTCTTGATTCTTGATTCTTGATTCTTGATTCTTGATTCTTGATTCTTGATTCTTGATTCTTGATTCTTGATTCTTGATTCTTGATTCTTGATTCTTGATTCTTGATTCTTGATTCTTGATTCTTGATTCTTGATTCTTGATTCTTGATTCTTGATTCTTGATTCTTGATTCTTGATTCTTGATTCTTGATTCTTGATTCTTGATTCTTGATTCTTGATTCTTGATTCTTGATTCTTGATTCTTGATTCTTGATTCTTGATTCTTGATTCTTGATTCTTGATTCTTGATTCTTGATTCTTGATTCTTGATTCTTGATTCTTGATTCTTGATTCTTGATTCTTGATTCTTGATTCTTGATTCTTGATTCTTGATTCTTGATTCTTGATTCTTGATTCTTGATTCTTGATTCTTGATTCTTGATTCTTGATTCTTGATTCTTGATTCTTGATTCTTGATTCTAGATTCAGATTCTAGATTCAGATTTTAGATTCAGATTCTAGATTCGGATTTTAGATTCGAATTTAAGATTCAGATTCTAGATTTAGATTCTAGATTCAGATTCTAGGTTCAGATTCTAAATTCAGATTCTAGATTTAGATTTGGATTATGATTTCAGAGACAAACCGAATTAGATTCCAACTATGAATTAATGATTCAAAATACCTGATCCTAATCTCGGCATACAGATACAAAATGCAGTTTTATATTCATGATATAAATCAGATTGAATATCATCATAATAGTAATTCCACAGATTCCAGTCTCCTATGCTGTGCTAAACACATTCCACTGCTTCTATAGGAATTTTGTTACATTTTTAAAAAGGAAAGTCCCGTCGTTAGTTTTTTTTCTGTTTTGTTAATCACTTGTCAGCCCTCATATTTGATTCTTATAGCGGTTAGTAGCTTGACAAAACCTAAGTATTATACTGTGGTCAATGTCTGTAGGTTACAGACCTCTCACCAAACATATTTCCCGATGTGATAAGTATGTAAATCAATGTTTTCATCACTTCATTTGCCTGCTTCCCGTCCGCAGTATTCATCGTACATCCATTTACAGCAGAAATCAACACATTTCACCTCTCGCAGTGCTGCCCGCTGCCCACCTTCATATGCGTTCACATCAGCACAAATCTTACTTTAAAGCTCCATTCAGTGAGCACGGCACGGGCAGCTCTCTCCGTTAGGACTCACTTGGGCGTATAATTGAATGCGTGAAACACAATTAGCTTCCACCGAACCGTCGTGTAAATATATATAAAGCGCACTTGGGCTTCGCAGGTACACACACCCACACACACACGAGCCCACACAGAAATCCCAAAAACGGAGCGAGAGCAATTTACCGATGGCGCTGCTTTCCTAGCTTTATCCACCCAGGCTCGGCCCAGGCCGGCTTGAACTCCGGAAGGTTAGAGTGGAAAGTAATCAAGAACAGCACTTTATTTTGGGTCCCACACAGCGGAAACCATTGGCAGCCCGGCCTCTCCCTCCGCCCCTCCGCCCCTCCGCCTCTGTCACTCGCTTTCATTCAGCGAAAACGACGCCACATGCGTTTTTCCAATTCCACGCCCCACCCTGCTTTTGGCACAAAAATATCCTAATTTTCCGGTCCCGGCGCAATCGGTGAGGGTGACGTTTTGTAAGGAAAGCAAGCAATTTCGGTAGAAAAAGCTAAATTATTGCTGACTCTGACAGCTTCACCTCCTGAATTCACGTTCACGATTGTATTCAGCGGTGGGCTGCGTAAATTTACAAGACTAACTCATTGGCAAGAGATGGGGGGTGGAAAGGGAATTATAGGAGCATATTGATGGATTCAAATTTCCTGGTCTGGTACGGATCAATCAAACGCGCGTTCGTCGTCGTCTGGCACAGAACCAGAAGATAGACACAGCAGACAATCGTTCAGTCTTCGGTCGTTCAGCCGGTGCTAATCAGCGGTGATATAATAATGATTATCGTTTGCACCGACAGCCGGTGTCAAGGTTCGGCGATTCATCCGGAGAAGTGTTTCGTCGTTTTCTTCGAATATGCTCAGGATAACGATGGATGCTGTGCGCCTGGCATTAGTGCTAAGGGAACGGAGCAAGTGTTTTGTTTACCAGCGATTAGCTCTAACAACGGCAAATTGCAAATTGTACAATTGACTGGGAAGACATCGAATCTGCGAATCTCCGGATCGGCCGTTGTAAAAGATTGTATCATCGATGAATTGAAATGCCCCTCCCGCGTGGGGCGTGAGAAGCGCCGTTAACAGAACAAGTAAACTTCCGCTGGAAGTGAAAAACAGGGTCTTTCAGATTAAACGCTCACGCAAAAAAAAACCGAAGAGCTCCTTATAACAATTTTCGCTCCGTCGATAGAAACAGTGCATTCCCCACTTCGGGACGATCATATTCAGCCTGATCGGATGGTTTTTAGTGTCAAGATGTACAATTTACAAGGATGTGTATTTTTAGTGAAATCGTATTACTCGAGCAACCGATGAAACCGAATGAAACTTTGTCCTCTAAGAGCCCCCGCACACTGCAGACTTTCAATTGGCCGATAGTTTAGTCGATCTGATAATTTGTATGGAAAAGTAGGCATAATCGGCCGATAATGAATCGGTGTAATGTGAGCACATGCATACCTCCCCGTAGAGTAGTGCGGGGCAAAGGTGCGCACCTAATTGCTGTCGTCCAATGACTCTTGAAATAAAAGCAAATAAAATTCAATTTGCTTACCAAATTGTAACTATGTATATTACCTTCGAAACGTAGTACAAGAATTTCTCGAGCTTTTTTGTAGTTAGACAAAAACCTATTTTAATACAAAATGGCAAATGCGTACTTTTGCCCCATAGCGGGGGCAAAGGTGCGCACCGTATGGGGGTCAAAAGTGCGCACTTATTGAATTGTTCTTCTGAGGTGACTTATAACAAAAATAAATACATTATCATTACCAGCGGAAGAAGCATCATTACCAGAGTGTGTAGGCACCATCCAGTGGGAAGGAGGGGGTGCTGTATAATGTTTTATGGGTGAAGATGAGTGGGTGTTATGGTTGAACATACCACGTGGAAATAGACTGACAATATGAGATATCTGAAAATGTCCAACATTTCAAACAGAATTCTTTTTTATTAACAAATTAGCTGACCCGGCGAACTTTGTCCCGCCCACAATTGATATATTTATATAAATCATTTCGAACACTCAAGTTCTCACAGAAATTATTTGTATGTACGTAATCAATACTCGCGGTATATAATTTCTGTTTTGACATATGAACCTGATGCAGACTAAGACGCATCAATCCTGATACTGACTGTTTAAATCCGTTGCTCCGTTCTTGAGTTAAATCGTGAGGAACGGACACTAAATCATTTTTATTAATATAGATCAAGTTTATAAATACATAGTTACCTACACTTGATTTATTTGATACTCATTGTTGAAAAAAACAATATTTATTTGAAGTTCATTGTGAAAACATAAACCTAAACGATACATAACCGTAATTGAATTGAATGCGTGGTGAAAATAAACACATTTTTCATTTGAAATTCATTTTGAATTATTTTTGTTTATTTTTCTTCCTTATCTTGGATTCGGTTCTGAGGATCCCGACGTTTTGCCTTGGAGCACTGTTGCTTCGCTGCGCTGTTGTGGTGTTCGAAGAGACAGACGATGGTTCCTCATGAAGATAGAATCCCAATCTCATCCTGCCAGTTTTGCAACTTGATTGAATTCGTGCTGAAGGTTGTTGGCTTCCGCAAAATCAAACGCCAGACGACGTAAATTTTTGAGAGTCATACCATAGAAAGCTTTGTCCAGTGCTCTGCAGTGGTCCGTCAGATCCTCAGACTGCTCACTCGTAAATGCTTGTCTGACCCGCCATAGGTGCTCGCCGGCACATCCCAGCAGAAGTAGAAATGTCAATAAAAGAAGATTCAAATCATAAATCACTCACTGATGTGAGCCTCTTCCTCAGAGCTGGTTCAGAAATATCGAGGTCTTCCGCAATCCGACGATTCGAGACTCTCTGCCTCTGTCGGGCCATTTGAGCATTTCAGGAGTGTGTTTCTTCAAATCAGTTTTCTTCTTGCGAAACATTCGGTTGAAAACTTTTTACAATTTTTGTTCAGAGCAAAACTCTGTTGCGAACTTTTGCCCAACATGTAATTTTTGAACTAATCGAATTTAAAAAAAAAATGCTCTTTAACCTTTTTACAAAAACGAATACGCACCATCATCTACTATAGAATGAAGATTTCCTTGAAAGTGTTTCGAATTTTCCAGATATTTTAGGTAAGTTAATCATCATCTCCAAAACTGACAAAATTAGATCAAAACATCGCAAAACACTTTTTACCTCATAACTTCTTGTCTTGTTTATATGTGTGAGCTGATGGTGTAATAATGTATCAAACGAATACACTGTTGTCGGAATTTTATGCTCGTTTGCTTCAAAAAGGCCAATGCGCACTTTTGCCCCGTGTGCATCTTTGCCCCGTACTACTCTCCTGATTAAGAAGCCGACCAAACTATCGGCCGATAAAAAGTCTGCAGTGTGCGGGGACTTTTATGGTAAGAATTTCAACATTTCACGTCGTCGATTACTTCCTCTGGGGGTACGTGAAAGACCGTTGCTATGTTGATAAGCCACAAAATTTGGAGGAATTTTTTGTTCACCGTTTAAAACGCGTTATCGAAAATGTGGTGGTCACATCGAAAATTTCCTAAAATAAGCTTTATTTTCGTTTTTTAGAAATAAAAATCGGTTCAACTTTGTAGAAGTTATTAAAATTTTTGCGTGAGCGTTTAATCTGAAAGACCCTGTAGATTTTTTTCCCCGAGCTTTTGGAAGAACTTAGAAAGAGTTAATTTCTTTTTATATTCAACATGTCGAAGGTACGTAACGATCTCTATTCACTCCACGAACCAGATCGATACTGAGGTAATTGAAAATTTGACCGTTCGACACAGAACAAAAAAGCTGTTGGCCATAACGTACGCTTTCCATAGCTACGAAACATCAAACTTTTCATAGCTCGTTTAACAGTAATGCAAACAACTCTGCCAAAGGGAGGATTTCGTATCACCATATATTCACATTTCGGTACATCCTATCAGCAAACACTCTCACGTTGCCGACTACTTTTTCCAGCCAAAGATTATCAGTTTTCCACCAGACTACGTTTGATGAAGAAGTTCGCTATCGTGCACATTTCTGCAAACACAAGCGAACGAAGCGAATCCGTACCTGTAAACTCCCAGGAAGAGAAAAAAAACTCCTTCTTGCACAAGGATTTCTCGTCATGTCTGTAACGACACGAGGCGTTGGCACACCAACTCTCGAACATCCATATATCAACTGAACTTATTTTCGCATTAGGAACTATGGATAACGAGTATGTATAGGGTTGTAGAATGCACCATCTCCATCCCATCCCATCCCATCTCGAAAGGCGAGAGTAGGATTGTGCATATTCCCTAACTCGTGAATGCTTGTGCTGGCTTGTTGGCGTTCTCAGTAGCTACGAAGACACATTGCGTTGTGTTGTGCCCGAAGCCGTCATAAAATCTCCGCTCGTCATGCTTCCCATTTTGCCACCCACTCTTACACGAGCTACAAGCTCGTACAGTCAACGCCATCTACTAATATAGATCATGTATGAGGAGCAGCCGGAAAAAAAGAACAACACAATAGAGCAAGAGAATCCCTGGCTCCTGGCGAAATTTCCACCCCTTTACATGGGGACATGACAGTCGAACGTTCCGAGAGTAAGTAAACCGAGACAGGGAAAGAGAACCAAATTTATGTTACATTTTGGAGTTTAAGTACAAAAAAGATCGCAGCAAAAAAGACCGCTCCTGTTGGCCATCGCTGTCTTGCGGCGGTTATGCATTCCTGAACTCGACGTTGGTGAGATTGAAGCGAACCACCAACAAACGAATTAATATTTAAAGGTTCCATTCCAAGGTTTATGGGCTCATGATTTCACTAGCCTCATTAAACCTTACCGAGTCGAAAGTGCGCAAAGATACTGGCACGTAATGCTCACAACGCGCGTCAGGCATGAAAATTGAATTTTCCCCGATTAAATCGGATTATCTCCATCGAAGCATGAGTAAAATGGCTTGTCATTTTCGCTTTGTCTGCCGTCGGGAATCTGAATGAGCAAAGCTTCCTTAAATTAAATGGTACCACGTTTTATTTGTTTGCATTCTCTACCTCGCTCTCTCGCGCGCTCTTTCGCGAAGATAAACAGTCGTTAAATTTTCCACTGCATTTACAGCTTTGGTTATAGCCGGGAATGGCCTTTTAATGGCGCGAACAAGTTCGATTATCCACACCAATGACGCCGATGTAAATCATCATCCGCCGTTCAGTCGATCAGTTCTCCGCAAATTCGCCTTTTGCCAAAAAGATTACTGCTCACGGCTGTGGGTTTTTGATTGGTTGGTTGAACTATTTTGAACAATATTGCTTGGTTGAGGAAATTAATAACCTGAGGCTAATCGTCCTCGAGATATATTTCATAATTTCACATCGACCCAGACAAGTTTAAGAGAAAGATACCAATCGAATATTACGTGCCATGTTTTTGACCCTTAAGTTGAGCCGCGTTACGGTAGGCTGCAATTTTTTTTTCTTCTATATTGCCAAACATGACCATTTTTGAAAAAAAAATCGGTTTAGCGGTAAGAAAGTTGAACATTTTTAAAAACGTGCATATCAGCTACACAGCCAGCTTTACAGACTAACTACCATGCGTCTCCATGTGCCCAGTCAAGATACATTTCATTAACCCCTTGCCCTAGGTTCTTATGATAGTTCGAGACCCCTTCCCCCCTTTCTAAGGGGGGCTGCCATACAAATGAAACACAATTTTTTACGTTACTCGAAAATTAATCAAGCAAATGGAACCAAGTTTGTCATGTGGAGGTTTTAGGGTGTAATAAATGGTTTTACGGTGGTTAGACACTCCTCCCCCTCTCTTAGGGTGGGGCTGCCATACAAATGAAACACAAATTTCTGCATTACTCGAGAATTAATCAAGCAAATGAAACCAAATTTGTCATGTGGAGGTTTAGGGTGCAATAAATGTTTTTATGATGGTTAGACTCTCCACCCCCCTCTATAAGGGGCAGGGGGGGTCTGCCATACAAATGAAATACAAATTTCTACATTACTCGAGAATTAATCAAGCAAATGAAACGAAATTTGGCATGTGGAGGTGATTCTATGGTGGTTAGACACTCCTCCCCCCTCTTTTAGGGTGGGGCTGCCATACGAATGAAACACAAATTTCTGTATTACTCGAGACTTCTTCAAGCAAATGGAACCAAATTAGGCATACGCAGGTTTTTTAGGGTGCAATAAATGTTTCTATAATGGTTAGACACTTCACCCCCCTCTCTAAGGAGAGCTGCCATACAAATAAAAGACAAATTTCTGCATAACTTGAAAACTAATCAAGCAAATAGAGCCAAATTTGGCATGCGAAGGTTTTAGGGGACACGAAACGTTTATATGGTGAATAGACACTCCTCCTCTCTCTCTCTGATAAAATGCACTCCTATATCATCTTTTATCTATATAAATAAAAATGGATCGCCGAATGTGTTGATACCAGCAAAACTTGAGAAAGGAATTGTCCGATTTAGGGCTGTCTTCATCCTATCATATTTTCTGTATCAAACATTTATTCCATGTAACGGATTTTTGGTTCCGTTTGCTTGATTGATTCTAGAGTTATACAGCCCCCTCCCCCCTAAGGGAGGGGTGAGGAGTGTCGAACCACCATAGAAACATTTATTGCTCCCAAAAACCTCCACATGCCAAATTTTGTTCCATTTTCCTAATTGATTCTCGAGTTATGCAGCTCCCTCACCTCCTTAGGGAGGGGTGAGGAGTGTCGAACCACCATAGAAACATTTATTGCCCCCTAAAACCTGCATTTACCAAATTTGGCTTCATTTGATTCATTCATTTGATCATTTGATTAGTTCTCGAGTTATGCTCTAATTTGTGTATCATTTGTATGCCAGCCTTCTCTTAGAGAGGGGGGAGGGACTTCGAACTATCATAAAAATATTCCCCGGCCCCTAAAACCAAGTTTTCCTAGATTACAAATTTTCACGTCAATCGGTTCAGTAATTTCGGAGTCCATGATAATCAGAAAGACAGACAGAAATCCATTTGTATATATATAGATTGACGATTATTCTTTTCTGAAGTTCATTAAAAAAAAAATCAACAGAACAATTAGTAATATTTAGTTGTATGGTATCGTCTGGAGCTTTCCAATGAAAGTCGTACTCCTGGAGCTATGTAAGCATTCCACATCGAAACACCACGAGTGAGGTTCGATGTTGTAGGTGAGATGGTTAACGGAAATACATGATAAATTTGAATACATTAGATTGCCCGGGACACGACCGCATGGTTAATGTAGTACTACGCAATTATTGACGGCGACAACAAACATTATAGAAATTTAGAAATGTATTCTTCAGCACAACAAAAATTCACCTTCAGTTTTCCACCGAAGAACACAGCTCCCACCATGAACCCCTTTAACCCTTTCACGTACAACATCGAGTCTCACTCGATGTGAAATAATTGTGCCAAAACGTACAACATCGAGTATCTCTCGTGGCAAAGGCAAAGGCAAAGGCAAAGGCAAAGGCAAAGGCAAAGGCAAAGGCAAAGGCAAAGGCAAAGGCAAAGGCAAAGGCAAAGGCAAAGGCAAAGGCAAAGGCAAAGGCAAAGGCAAAGGCAAAGGCAAAGGCAAAGGCAAAGGCAAAGGCAAAGGCAAAGGCAAAGGCAAAGGCAAAGGCAAAGGCAAAGGCAAAGGCAAAGGCAAAGGCAAAGGCAAAGGCAAAGGCAAAGGCAAAGGCAAAGGCAAAGGCAAAGGCAAAGGCAAAGGCAAAGGCAAAGGCAAAGGCAAAGGCAAAGGCAAAGGCAAAGGCAAAGGCAAAGGCAAAGGCAAAGGCAAAGGCAAAGGCAAAGGCAAAGGCAAAGGCAAAGGCAAAGGCAAAGGCAAAGGCAAAGGCAAAGGCAAAGGCAAAGGCAAAGGCAAAGGCAAAGGCAAAGGCAAAGGCAAAGGCAAAGGCAAAGGCAAAGGCAAAGGCAAAGGCAAAGGCAAAGGCAAAGGCAAAGGCAAAGGCAAAGGCAAAGGCAAAGGCAAAGGCAAAGGCAAAGGCAAAGGCAAAGGCAAAGGCAAAGGCAAAGGCAAAGGCAAAGGCAAAGGCAAAGGCAAAGGCAAAGGCAAAGGCAAAGGCAAAGGCAAAGGCAAAGGCAAAGGCAAAGGCAAAGGCAAAGGCAAAGGCAAAGGCAAAGGCAAAGGCAAAGGCAAAGGCAAAGGCAAAGGCAAAGGCAAAGGCAAAGGCAAAGGCAAAGGCAAAGGCAAAGGCAAAGGCAAAGGCAAAGGCAAAGGCAAAGGCAAAGGCAAAGGCAAAGGCAAAGGCAAAGGCAAAGGCAAAGGCAAAGGCAAAGGCAAAGGCAAAGGCAAAGGCAAAGGCAAAGGCAAAGGCAAAGGCAAAGGCAAAGGCAAAGGCAAAGGCAAAGGTAAAGGCAAAGGCAAAGGCAAAGGCAAAGGCAAAGGCAAAGGCAAAGGCAAAGGCAAATTCTTTTTAGAAGAAAAAATGTTTTGTTGATATGTATGATTTCATTAGAAACTATACTACCAGAGAACGGTCCTGAAGGAAATAAATTGACATGTTTAATCTGGATGGGCTATTTTTATGAAAAGATAACGTGAATGGAAAGATATTTAAAGTTTCTGCTGCTCTCATGTTTCTGCAGTTTCTGTCTAGTCTAGAGGCCGTAGCGGTGAGAAGAAAAAGTTACAATAGGGCTGTGACACGATCACATAGTTGACGTAGAATTATGTTAGGCTATCTGTTGCATACTGAATATGGGAATGTTTGGGGAACTACATTACTAAATTTTATGATAATAATTTGGAGGCCCTGAAAAAAGCCGTTTTACGTGATTGACAGGTTTAGTTTGTTCACATTTACAGTTTAACAATCGAGTGGTGATGCCAAAAGAATGATGATTAATAGTTGGATGAGGTACAAGGGCTGAAACGTGCCGGGATTTCTCAACAGATGGCGCCACTAAAAATGAGCAATATTCATTTCGAGAGGTTCATCTTCCACTAGTCTGTGTATAAAGTTTCATGACGTTTCGTTCATATGTTCACAAACTACAGTTGATTAGGTTTCACTTCCTGAGCATTCGTATAGAAAATGAAAAAAAAAGGAATATCGTATTTTGATCAAACATTGTTTATTGATGGGAAAAAATCCTGAACAATCAATGCAGTGGTTGACGAAATGTTATCCCACTTCTGCTCCTTCGAGAACAACAGGTTATCGGTGGTTCAGTGAATTTAAAATGAGCCGTAAAAGCAACGCTGATGCACATCGCTTTAGAAGGCCAAAAAGGCTACGAATCTAGAAATAGTAAAACAAGTGCATCGACTTGTTTTGAACGATCGTAAAGTGAAGTTGCACGAGTTAGCTGAGGCCGTAGGCATTTCAAATGAACGAGTGGGATACATTTCGGACATGAAAAAGCTATCCGCGTGACGGGTGCCGCGTTTGCTGACCGTCGACTAAAAACAGCGGTGCCTAGATGATTCCGCAGCTGGTTTGGCTCAACAACGCCGTAATCGAGCGTAATCGAGGGGACTTCTTTCGACGTTTTGTGACAATTAATGAAACGTGGATCCATTACCACACTCCTGAGTCCAATAGACAGAGGCTGATAAACCACGAAAGTCAGCCAAAAGGCCAACGGTCGGCCGGGAAGGTTTTGGCCTCCGTTTTTGGGATGCGCATGGCATAATCTTCGACGATTACCATCACGACAACGCATCGTCGCATACGTCCTTCAACGCGATGGCCAAGTTGGACCAATTACGATTCGAATTGGTTGCTCACCCACCATATTTTCCAGACTTGGCCCCCAGCGACTACTATATGTTCCCGAACCTCAAGCGGTGGCTTCAGGGAAAGAGAATTACAACGAATGAGGAAGTTATCGCAGAAACTGAGGCATATTTCGAAGACCTAGACGTTTCGTACTACAGAAAAGGAATCGAATGTTGGAAACTCACTAGTGTATTGCCCTCGAAGGAAACTATGTTGAGGACTGAATACAGCTTTGCCCAAAAAACGATTGCTGTCATTAAAAATCTCGGGACTTTTCAGCCCATGTAGTAGCAGAAGATATTTCGCCGTCTGTGTGTGTGTATAGATGGAATAATAAAAGTATATATGAGAGTGAATTCCATGCAGATAAAGCTGATAGATACATCCAAAGTCTCGTCCTTTCTCGGTAACATTCAGCTTATTTGGCATCAGTGCAATCAATCAGAATCGCAGGTTTCAGAATCTATAAATAAACATAACAAAACAAAAAGCAACAACTGAAACTGAATTCTCGGTTTTCAAAAACATGTGACGTTGCACATCAGCAGAAATTCGAACATCAAACTCATATTTCATTACACAGTCCCGTATTATAATTTCTACAGAGTGCATCTGCACTGGATGTGAGAGTAAAGGTTGTTTTTGCGGATCGACCAATCAGAACGCGGGATTTCAGTTTAGATAATGGTTGAGATTTTTCAATTGTTCGATAGTTAGCTTCATGATAAATATTCGTATCTTCAATGTAATAAATTGTTATGGAGTGTCCAATCGATTGACGCCAAACCCTCATAAGTCCATCGTGAAATAACTGAGCAATAAGCGATTAAAAGTGGATAAGTTTCACAATGCGATCGATTTTCGTTTTCCAATTTGTACCCCCCAATATGTTCCCGAAAGATGCAATCTCTTTAAAAAAAAAAAATAAGCGAAAATGGAAATCAACTTGGGAAAAAAATCGAATGCTAACTAAATGTAACAATTAACCCATCAAAACCTGACATAAATCTCTCTAACGATTCAAACGATTTTAGCAAACTTACTCGTTCAACATGCCATGAAGCATGATGTAGAAACAGAAAACAAATTCCAGAACAACACCATTAGCTCATTACACGCTCCCTTCACATCATCCGCCCAATGGAAGGAAGGCGCGCAACGAATGCTCTCTGGCGATCCGAGTGGTTAATTATGCACCATCACATGCCGTGATTGCGAGCCCTAATAGGTTGCATTTACGAGCGACGAGGGCAGCGTATTTGTGTGATGCAGGAGTAAAAAAAACAAACTCGAAATCAAACTCCCATCACATCCGGGAGATCAAAGTTGGGTGAAGATAATTGCTCCATTCCCAGGAGGCTGTAAGTGGTGCTAGTAATGGAGCACGAGAGAACATTATTGTGCGAACAGGGAAATTAAATTGAATAATAAAGCAGCTTTCGTCAAAAACGGTTGCCGTCATGGTTGCGCCATGTTGCGCTCTCTCTCTCTCTGTATGGATGTAATAGTTTGGTGACGGTAAATTGTTGTCGTTTGACGGCTGCCGGCCAGCATCGGGATGCTGCCCAAGAATCTCCAAGCTGGGGATCTTAATTTTAATTGAATTAAATCATCAAACAACGCTCCGAGCATCTTCTTTTCGGGGTGCGCATTCGAGAGCGGTATAACGAATTAAATCTGTAAAGGGAGCCGCTGTCGCTTTGATGAAATGTAATTAGGGCGCTCTTTGCTGGTGATAGTTCAGGCTCCTAGGTCAGTTGAACTTCGTCAAAATTATGTTAGTCACAACAATGTTTCCTGCTGTCGGCAGCAATTATCATTTAAAGCGAGAAGGTCACACGAGGAGCCCTGCGAAAGCTTCGCCGCAAATGCAAAAGCATTGCTTATCAAAACATAACTTGTGGCTAATTTATGTGCATATCAGCGGGAGATAATTTATGAATTATAAATTTCGCTTGTGTGGTGACCGTTAGACACAGTTAAACGGTACGCCACCGTGCGAAAAACATGGGATGCTGTCGGAGCCGTTTTCCGAACCAGGTCAGGCTTAAATTATGTTTCTGCTGCTCTCATGTTTCTGCCGCTGGAACATCCTCTGTCGGATCGTGTTGATTGTTGTATGGCACTTTCTCGGGCTGCACCAACACGAGCGGTGAAAATACAGTGCACTTTGTGTGATGTTTCCGCCTTCATGAAACGTTACTTAATAATGCTCGACAGGTGAGATGCGAAATGGTTAATTCCTAGGAGCGATTCTAGTGTTTCTATTGAGTGTGTTAATATGTTCCGGCCATTGCTGTGAGAGGAAAACATATGAAGGCGAAACAAAACAGGTTTCAATGTATGCTCTATCTGTAGCTGCAACATTTACCCATCCATTTGGTTATTCTGGCTCAATAAGTGCTGATATTTTGAAACAATTTAATTATTCATCCAAATTTTCAGATTTTCGTAAGCAGTAAATATCGTTTTCGCGTAAATTATGAACGGTACAGTACTTTGTAATTTTGTTCAGTAGAAAATGTTTTCACGACATTTGCGTCTGACGTTGTCATGTTGTGAAAATGTTTCGGTATGTTTATTTGGTCCATTCTGGTTTATAATCTGAAATCTACAATCTGTGGAACCTAGAATCTGTGGAATCAGGAATTTGTGGAATTCGGAGTCTGTGGAATCTGGAATTTGTGAAATCGGGAATCTGTGAAATTTGTGGAATCTGTGAAATCAGACATTTATGGAATCTGGAATCTGTGGAATCTGGAATCTTTGGAGTCTGGGATCTGGAATTGGAAATCTTTTGAATCTGGAGCCTGTGGATTCCAGAATCTACGTGATCTGGAATTTGTGGAATCTAGAATCAGAAATGTAATCAGAAATTTGTGGTATTCGGAGTCTGTAGAATCTGGTGCTCCCTTGGCCGAGTGGTTAGCGTCATAACTAACATGCCGGGTGTTCGGGTTCGATTCCCGTTCTGGTGGGGGGAATTTTTCGTCAAAGAAATTTCCTCCGACTTGCACTGTGATCACGCGTATTCTAGAGCTTGCCACTCAGAATGCATTCAAGGCGTGTTATTTGGCATAGAAATCTCAACTAAGTACTAATAAAAATGACGCAAGTAATACTACGTTGAGACGGCGAAGTTCCTCTAGGAACGTTAGTGCCATTGAAGAAGAAGAAGAAGAAGAATCTGGAATCTGTGGAATCTGTAACTTAGAATCTGGAATTTGTGGAATCTGGAATCTGTGGAATCTGGCATCTGTGGAATCTGGAACTTAGAATCTTGAATTTGTGAAATAGGGAATCTGTAATTTGTGGAATCTGGCATCTGTGGAATCTGGCATCTGTGGAATCTGGAATTTGTGAAATCGGGAATCTGTAATCTGTGGAATTTGTGGAATCTGTGGAATTTGTGGAATCTGTGGAATTAGGAATTTATGGAATCTGGAACTTAGAATCTGAAATTTGTGAAATCGGGAATCTGTAATCTGTGGAATTTGTGGAATCTGTGGAATTAGGAATTTGTGGAATCTGCAGAATCTGTGGATTCTGAGATCTGGAATTTAAAATCTTTTGAATCTGGAGCCTGTGGATTCTGGAATTTGTGTTATCTGGAATCTGTGGAATCTAGGATCAGAAATGTAATCAGAAATTTATGTTATTCGGAGTCTGTGGAATCTGGAATCTGTGGAATCTAGAATCAGAAATGTAATCAGAAATTTGTTGTATTCGGAGTCTGTAGAATCTGGAATTTATTATATCGGGAATCTGTAATCTGTGGAATTTCTGGAACCTGTGGAATCAGGATTTTGTGGAATCTCTAATCTGTGGAATCTGACATCTGTGGAATCTGGAACTTAGAATCAGGAATTTGTGAAATCAGGAATCTGTAATCTGTGGAATTTGTGTAATCTGTGGAATCAGACATTTATGGAATCTGGAATCTGTGGAATCTGGAATCTGTGGATTCTGGAATCTGTGGAATCTGGAATCTGTGGAGTCGGGGATTTGGAATTGGAAATCTTTTGAATCTGGAATCTGTGGAATCTGGATCCTATTCCTATTCCTATTCCTATTCCTATTCCTATTCCTATTCCTATTCCTATTCCTATTCCTCGTCCTATTCCTATTGCTATTCCTATTCCTATTCCTATTCCTATTCCTATTCCTATTCCTATTCCTATTCCTATTCCTATTCCTATTCCTATTCCTATTCCTATTCCTATTCCTATTCCTATTCCTATTCCTATTCCTATTCCTATTCCTATTCCTATTCCTATTCCTATTCCTATTCCTATTCCTATTCCTATTCCTATTCCTATTCCTATTCCTATTCCTATTCCTATTCCTATTCCTATTCCTATTCCTATTCCTATTCCTATTCCTATTCCTATTCCTATTCCTATTCCTATTCCTATTCCTATTCCTATTCCTATTCCTATTCCTATTCCTATTCCTATTCCTATTCCTATTCCTATTCCTATTCCTATTCCTATTCCTATTCCTATTCCTATTCCTATTCCTATTCCTATTCCTATTCCTATTCCTATTCCTATTCCTATTCCTATTCCTATTCCTATTCCTATTCCTATTCCTATTCCTATTCCTATTCCTATTCCTATTCCTATTCCTATTCCTTTTCCTATTCCTATTCCTATTCCTATTCCTATTCCTATTCCTATTCCTATTCCTATTCCTATTCCTATTCCTATTCCTATTCCTATTCCTATTCCTATTCCTATTCCTATTCCTATTCCTATTCCTATTCCTATTCCTATTCCTATTCCTATTCCTATTCCTATTCCTATTCCTATTCCTATTCCTATTCCTATTCCTATTCCTATTCCTATTCCTATTCCTATTCCTATTCCTATTCCTATTCCTATTCCTATTCCTATTCCTATTCCTATTCCTATTCCTATTCCTATTCCTATTCCTATTCCTATTCCTATTCCTATTCCTATTCCTATTCCTATTCCTATTCCTATTCCTATTCCTATTCCTATTCCTATTCCTATTCCTATTCCTATTCCTATTCCTATTCCTATTCCTATTCCTATTCCTATTCCTATTCCTATTCCTATTCCTATTCCTATTCCTATTCCTATTCCTATTCCTATTCCTATTCCTATTCCTATTCCTATTCCTATTCCTATTCCTATTCCTATTCCTATTCCTATTCCTATTCCTATTCCTATTCCTATTCCTATTCCTATTCCTATTCCTATTCCTATTCCTATTCCTATTCCTATTCCTATTCCTATTCCTATTCCTATTCCTATTCCTATTCCTATTCCTATTCCTATTCCTATTCCTATTCCTATTCCTATTCCTATTCCTATTCCTATTCCTATTCCTATTCCTATTCCTATTCCTATTCCTATTCCTATTCCTATTCCTATTCCTATTCCTATTCCTATTCCTATTCCTATTCCTATTCCTATTCCTATTCCTATTCCTATTCCTATTCCTATTCCTATTCCTATTCCTATTCCTATTCCTATTCCTATTCCCATTCTTATTCCTATTCCTATTCCTATTCCTATTCCTATTCCTATTCCTATTCCCATTCTTATTCCTATTCCCATTCTTATTCCTATTCCTATCCACTGAAGTAAAGATAAGACTGCGGTTGATGCATGTCACCAGCATTCTCAGAATATGCGCGAAGTATGCATGGTACAGAGCTGAACTGACGGTCAGAAGCAAAGTAGAAGAGTAATATTAAATACGACGTATCGCGTCGATTTTCATACCGCTATGTGTTGTGTATAACTGAAACACACAAACGAATTGTTGATTTTATGCGATATCACTACGCTACGTGCTTTGGTAATAAAGTCACGCATTTCATGTATTGTTCTCGCGAGAAGAAAAATGAATCATGGATCACCCATCTTCAACTGCTTCTGCTGAACCACGCAAACTTCAGGGCTAGAATACTTTCGACTAAAGAGTAGTTTTAAAATTTCGAAGCATTTCAAAATAATATCCGAAGTAATCAAAAGCGAGATTATCTTTAAATTTTTTGCTTGAAGAGAGCTTCTGTGAATTTTGGAGCTAGTACGGACTTATTCGTGTGATGATCCCAGACTCTCTTCTCAGTTCATTTGCCTTTAGCCTTAAAAAAGGGGCCAATTTGGAAAATCTCTGCCTTGAGAAAGGCCCTTTGGAAAGCCTCGCTACCGCTGTTATCTGGTCGATAGCAGGATGACAGATAAATCGTGAATGACTTATTGGTGACTTTTCCGATCCGATCAACATACTTTCGTGAATTCGAGCATTATAAGCCGGATATGATGAAGGTATGAGCTGCGTCTTTCGGTGGAAAATTGATTGTGAAAATTTGTTCCGCAGCGGTTGCGGTCGAAGCCGCCACCTTACCACACATCCAGTTCGGTTCGGATTTCGTAGTCCTATGTGAACACTGCGGTTGTATCTTTGACACCACCTTTCTTAATTTTTTTTTGCGGCTCGCAACACCATGACTAACACGTGTTTGTGGCTCCTCTGAAAAAAGGTTATGTACCACTGTTATTCATCTTGAATTTTTTTAGTTGTTCTCTATGTTCTTTGTCCCCACTGTTTATTTGGGAAAAAACGTTTTCATGCCTGTTACTATTCATTTCATAACTATTCCTGCGTTCCTGATATGCAATACCGTCTTAGTGAATCAATTCGAAAAAACGGAAACATATTTACACCCCAATGACACTTTTCACATGCAATTAGATTATCTTCGTGACAGCTCGGAATACAAATTAGTTGAAATTTTATATCGTATCTTCAATTTCCGGGCTAACAGATTCAATCCTAGCTTTTTCCATCATTTACACTCAGCCTGACACCGCTAGTGAAACGCATAAATTAACACCCGAAATCGCTCGGAAAAACGAACGAGGAAAGGATAACTTTAGCGCCTTGTTAGGAATTCTATAAACGTAAACCGCACGACGGAGGTGTTCTGCGGGCGCAGTCACGTATTCCCACACCCGCCCAGATACACAATTCGGTCGTTTGCCGAAATGAACACCATACCAGGTCAACTCATTGGAGAAACAGAGATTCCACCATCTGAATCCTCAACTCTAGGGACACAGAGTCAACCTACTAGTAGTGACCTGGAAAACGAACAAAAGGGTAAACATCAAACACATCCTGTGTGCTACTTCCGACTCCACGTCTTCCAAGATCTCTTTGAGCGGTTGTTTTTTTCTAGTGAAAATTTCCCAGGAAAATGTCCATAACCTAGCCAATGTCTTGTTGTATCAATGCAGGTTTTATTTTGCTTAGCTCCCTCGCTTTAAATTGATACTTACATTACCGTGATCACTCGACATCGTCATCAGCTGGTTACATCGAAAGCGGGAGACCCAATTACAACTTTCGTGAAACATTTGGCCAAAAGTTCACCATATTCACACACGAGATAATCACTGCGTTCGTAGCGTATGCGCCGCGGCTTCAGCTTCATATTTGAGACGCTCGCTAAACGGTGTGTTTTCCCTCATCTGTGCCCTAATTGACGGTTTGTATATAGTTATGAAACGAAAGTTTTCATGTGAAACAATGGTGTTTACTTTGCGCGTGAAAACTACGACCCAAAAGAAGCAGAGGGTGTTTCTCGCGACTAGCGAGTATGTACTCGTGTCAATGATTTTGAGCTTTCTGCAATTCTGTGTGTCACGTGCGATGGAGACCTTGATTGTTTCCTTTTTGTTGCTGTTTTTCATGTCTGCAATTATTATGCTGAGAACGAAGGATACGGCAGTTCATGAGCGGGTGCATTAGGAGCGCGATGGTGTGTAAGGCGAATGAATAAATTATTATCGCCGGATAAGGCGTCGTCAAGCGGCAGGATTCTGTGCGCCAGTTTAAATTAGGTTATCCGGCGTTTTTCGATGTAATGAACGGAGGATTACTTCGGTGCAGCAACAGTTGCTGCTGCTGTTCTTCAAATCGATCGGAGAATATTGATGCTGCCTGGGATCTTGAGACCGGTTTACTTCAAACGAGAGAGAAAGAAGAAAGCATCGGCTCTTAAAGAAAGATGAGACTCGATAATCTTTCTGGAGAATCAAAACATGCAATTAAACATCCATAACATCGCCGTCTTTTTAATGTAATTTTTCATCTAACATCTGATCCAGATTTGTTGGAAATATTCGAAATTTCAAGTCTCATGATTCTTTTCGGAAAGTGAATGCCATCGAAGCTAACATCTTTCGACTGTGCTTAAAACTGAAGACTTCCAAGAATTTAGGCGAGTTTTTTTTACGATAGCGTATCTCGCAATATATTCCAGAATTAGTATATATAAGTTGTCTTAAAGTTATTTGACCTTAGATCAGGGAAAATATCTCTTAAAACATTTTGTTCAAAATGTCCAAACCCAAAACTGATGCTTAGAGTCTGCTTATGGATCTACCAATCTACAATATATGTCTACAATCTGCAATCTGTATACGGTTTTTTGAAATTCAAGAGCCGAATCTGGAATTAGAAAACTGGGTTGTAAATTTCATATCATGTGCAGGGCCTTATAAATTCACTCTCATTGACATATCGTCACTCAATAACGAATCCATCGCTTTTCAAGTCATAGTTTCCTCACGCTTTCTCAATATATAGGTGATGGTGACGGCAGCGATAATTTGGCGGTAAACGTAACTGCTATAACCTACTAAGTCCACTTTTTTGGAAGCCGGTCCGGGACATTTGCATCCATTTTGGTGACATAAAACGGATGAAAGTTTCAACTGAAAGGTGCGACCATCATTTCGCATGTGAAATAAAACTATTTGACGACAAAAATTAATACAGCATATTCGAGCAGTTTCAATGGATGGCCGATAGGAAGAAAATGAATCAATGGTAAATAACTCTTCCACTGTCTAACAGTGGAACAGAAGGAATCTCTTACGCCTAAATGGCTACTTTTGAATTCGGAGGTAGTGTTTTTGTATTTTTACTATACTTTTGAGAAGGGCAAAGGTTGATTGAAATTTTTCCAAAAAAAAAAATAACTCAATTTTCTTAAAAAAAGATGTTTTTGATTTTTTTAATATACAAAAAATATTGCAGCGGACAACTAATGAAGATTATTGCACTGTGCGAAGGAAGGAATAATAGGCAATGAAGTTGAATTTTCGAAAATTGTTGAAATGTTTCTTATAATTGTTCTTAGATCCGATTTTATGAAAGTACGCATAATTTGCAGTCAAAAAGGTGTACGGCAAAATTTAGCATACAAATGAAACACACATTTCTTTATAGCTCGATAATTAATCCAGCAAGCGAACCCAAATTTGGCATGTGGAGGTATTAGGGTGCAATAAGTGTTTCTATGTTGGATAGACACTCCTCCCTCTTCTCTAATAGAGGGCTGCCATACAAATGAAACACAAATTTCTTCATAACTCGAGAATTAATCAAGCAAACGAACCCAAATTCGGCGTGTAAACGTTTTAGGGTGCAATAAATGTTTCTATGTTGGATAGATGAGTCTGAGCCTAGGGGCACGGACGGAAGCTTGACGTAGAACTGTTATTGTTTGAAGTTATTGCATTGGAATTAAGTTTTTCATTGTTCAGAAATCTGTGATTTGTAGTTTTACTCAAGTGGATGTCCTGAAAAAAACAGTTTCTTATATTAACCTATATACATTCAACGGGTAAGATGAGGTAGAATCCGGAAACACATTCTAACAATGACACGAGTAACTCCTCTATTTGATTTCGTTTATATCGATATGAAAAAATGTGCACAAAATACCATTAAAGCCACCACTTTTCTATTTATTTTTTATTTAATCATGCAGAAGGAGTCATCATTTATCAGCGCATTTTTGAACATAAGTCTAACATAATACAGGTCGAACTCGATTATATACAGTACAATTTTTTTATATACTTCAAATATGACTTATTTCAAGCGAAAATGAAATATTACAACGTTAAAATAAAAGATAATTGGCTGTTATGAGTAAAAATCGTAATTTTGGTATATTCTAGTTGAAAATTCACCAGGAATCGTTTAATATGATAATGCAGTGAAATTAAAAAAAAGGTAAAAGTTGAGTGTCAAAGAACGAATGGTAGAGCGGTTAGAGAGCTACCATTTGGTTGACAGAAACATCCAAGTTTATTATGGATAAAATTAAGAATAACACCATAAAAACCACTTACTTTTAAGTTTTTCACTTCTAAAATGTTACTTAAATCCAATAATGTGAAAACTGTAACTGTATCTTTATATATGGTCGGTGTTAAGTCAGACCGGACCATGTGACATTATTATGAATTCGAGAAAAACGAGTTTAAAGTTTGGTGCTATAAGGGGTTTTCATTGAGCGTTCAAAACAATTTCAATAAATTATTCCTGCTGTGCGCTTGATTTTCCAGATCTGATTAATGTGGAATGTAGCTTACAAAATACTTAACCTAATGTAATCAATAACTCAAAAATTTCTATTTTGCGACTTGGTCCGCACTGACTTAACACCGACCATATAAAAGAGAGTTTTTCCCACGTCTCATCGTCCATATATTTTGTGAGTTCATCTTCACCCAAATTAGAATGATAGAGTACTTTGGAAAATATTTGAGATGATTAGAAAAGTTCGAAAAAAATACTATGTACATCTTTTTATATAAGAGAGAGTTTTTCCCACGTACGTATAACTCATCATTACGGGAGAACGGCTGATCAGATCTACGGCGTCCATTTATTTTGTGAATTATCTTCACCCAAATTAGAATGATAGAGTAGTTTGGAAAATATTTGAGATGATCTGAAAAAATCTAAAAAATTGACTATGCATATCTTTATTTATAAGAAGGATATTTAAAATAAAAAGGTACGCTTATGCCATCATTTAGATCAATTTTACAGATCTGAACGATAAAATACAAACTCTCCTGAAACATATTCGTTATTTTTACCAACCAAAATATTCTCTAGAAATACATTATATGGCAGAACAACGTTTGCTGGGTCAGCTAGTTCTATATGAAATTTTCCCATCTTTCAAAGGGAATCAGCGGAAAATTTTGATTTGAATTTAGATTAAGGCAAACAGAGCCTGAAACAGGGAAAAAGCTCAATTATTCTGCCATTGTTGGAATTCGAACATATGCGTAGAAGAATTTTTTTCATTAAATATGATCTTCTATCATCTTTTGAAAAAATTCGGATTTTTATATGAGAAAGGTATTTTATGACTTTAAGGGGATGAATCCAAAATTTAATTCTTCTTTTATATTCGAAAATATATGTATAAAAACAAATTATTTTTTTTGTTGACTCCATTATATACAGGATTCGATTATATACAGTCAAAAGAAATCAGAGCCTGTATATAATTGCGTCCTCCCTGTATTGAGATCGCGGCTATTTAAGTTATCATGATCTGACATGTGTTGAGTATACCCTTTCGAAACCTCTAAAGCAGCAGTCAGTTTAATTATTTAATTTCATTTTCTACTTTACCAAACAACATGCTCGATATCATGATATTCTAGACCACAATTACCTAAATAGTTAGTAGCAAGACCTACACGGTGAAAAATTGCATTGACCACGAATTGATTTAACAATACCTGAACATCGAACTAATAAAATCTCTATCAATGTATCACCTTTCGAGCCAGGCTCACGTCAAATATTTAGGGAGAATAGAGTAAACCCATCCAAGATCATTCCAAGATTATTCCTTCATGTGTTCAGCCAACAGATAAATGTCTATAACCGTCAAATGGAGAATAATTCATAACACGCATCGATTCACAATGTGAGCTAACGCCCGAATTGTAGGCAAAAAGCTGACTCATTGCGTTGTGGGGGAAGCCAAGTGGCTAGTGACATCGAAATAATATACTCATTTTAATTATCAAATTGTTTGCTTTTGCTACTATATTCACTATTCGTGTTTTAAACAAAAAAAAAGTAGAAGGGTCTGAGCCTAGGGGCACGGACGGAAGTTTGACGTATGACTGTGATTGTTCAGAACAGTTGTTTTTTTTAATGTAATTCTTTTTATTGTTCGGAAATCTGTTAGTTTAACCCTTTTGAAAATCCAAATAGTAGCCCTAGCTTCTGGCAGGAAGTTCAACTGTCTAACTGAAAACGATTAACGAATATCAGTGTGACACATAACGGGGGGGGAATGATATATGAAGTATGTGTGGATCGGTAAACGAAAAAATATATATCATCATTGATTGCATTGAATATGAAGTTTATAGGGAAGAAACAAAAAACAAGTTGAAAATATTTACGATTTCGTGATATTTTGAGGTGAAATGCACATGAAATCAAGAAGTTGCTTTATTTTCAATGGATAGCTATGGTATTGTGATTTCTTTCCATTGTCTTATTCTTATTATTAGTCTTATTCTAAGGCATCGGCAAGGCATTTTCGGTGAAATAATATTCGTTTACAGACTATCACAATCGAGTTGTATTGGTTCTACTGCTCAATCTATCATAGAAGAAATTGAGTCATTGAGAATTATGAATATGAGTCATGAAGATTATTAATATTTCATTTCGTTTCATTTGCGATTTGATGCGATGTAATGCCGATCTCAATAAGTCCTCACATGATAATCGCTGCCATCCTCCTAGTATTGGTATAATTTTTCGCTGTACAACTGCCCATGTTGCCGCAGCCCAAATGAGACTCGCTTAAAAGTATCATGTATCAATAACAGATGTCATCTTCAATTTGAAGTATAGCTTTTGCTGTTTTGCAATCCAGTTAGCGAGTAATATTCGATAATTGTATTGATGTTCCGGTCCAATTAACATACGATCACTGTATGGGTGACACTTTCCTCGTTGCTTTGATGAAATCTTGTATTAATTGTATTTGAGTGATGTATGAAATCTTGCATCTGATTGTCCAACATGTTGAAAAAGGTCTTGCTTTTTTTTTGATAGAACGAATTATTGAGCACAATTTTACGTTGCACACAACATTCATAAAAAGTTGAAAGAAAGAATGCATAATACATTATTTACCTTCGCATCCGTTCGCACAACATATCTCCTTTACTTGTTAAATTGGTCACTAGTTTTATTATTTTCACTGTTGATGTCTCAGGCGAAAAAAAAGCTGGATAAATTTGCCGTCTAATGGTATGTATTATAACATATATCGTAAGAACGATTCAGCGTAATATGCATTTGAAAACTCTTAGTAAACGTTACATTTTTCGTAGAGTGACCCCCCTATATAGAAATCAAAGACGTAGTCCTACGTCAAAAATGCCCGAAAAAATCGATTTCCTGTCTTGTGGGATACAACATAACATATACTGCAAGAACGATTTTGCGTAATATGCGTTTGAAATCCTTTAATGAATTGTTACATGACTCATTTTAAATTCCGTCGAGTGACCCCCTATATAGAAATCAAAGACGTAGTCAATAAAACAACAAAAATGTACCGGCTCGGCAGCAACTTTACGTTCATGCACGACAATGATCCCAAGCATAAGTCAAGACTTGTGACCGGTCATTTGGAGGAAAAAGACATCAATGTACTGGACCATCCGCCCCAAAGCACAGACTTAAACCCAATCGAGCATCTGTGGGATTAAATTGAACGAGCTGTTCAGCAGGAGGAGATTTCAAACAGAAAGCAAGCATGGGAAACTATTCTAAACAAGTCAATTCTTTGTATTTCTAACTGGATAAAAAAACAATGAAAAATCTCTTTTGTCCGAAATCTTTCTTTGTCCGATGAATTTTGCACGTTAATTTGTGAATTCCCTGTTGTTTTTGTTTTATTATTTCTTATTTTTTTGAAATGAGACATGAGATCATCAACTGTGTAATGTAAACCTGAAGAATGATTCATTAAGGGGGTATTCTAGTGTAGAGACACGAATTTCGGACTTTTTTCGAGCTCCGTATAAATAAAACAAAGACTATTTTTACGATTCATTATATCATTATCATTAAAACAAAAATTGAACGAAGAAAAAATATTCGTGATTAAAATGGTTACAAGCTGATAAAGTGAGAAGGTTCAAAAAAAAGTTGTGCCATGGCGTACACGATTCCAGCCCTTCTGGTTATCTGAAATAAACAAATCTAACAGATTCTGAATCAGTAAAGATGCCGTTATCACATGAACCTCGGACAAGTCAAAAACGTTTTTTCTTACGTTTGTAACCCGCGACGCTGTGAAAGCGTGCGAGCCAGTCGCTACCGGGGCTTTTTCGTAGATAAGCGGCTGGCTTAAGCGCCACTCCCGCGAAGAGGAGACCAGCCGCCGTGTTTGCTGTCGTTGCCCGGCTTTGAGACACCCAACACCTGAGGGCGGGTTTGTCCTTTTGTCGCTAAACCCGGTTTGTTCCGCGACTGTTGGCTGCGCTCCAAAGAGAGACCCGCGACACCGTTTGTCCGCGTTCCGAATCTAAAGCAATAGAAATTCACTCCGGTGGTTCTCAATGAACACCGTTTATTCTGAAATTATCATCACTGGATCTACTCAATGATGATCTCCCACCCACCTTGAACCAGCTTCAGAATGGGAAGCGGGGGTTGAAGATTTCCGTAACAGAAAGGAGTCCCAACCCAGGACTCGTGTGACCTCACTACACAATTAATCGTATTGACGGGTTTTAGGCTACACCGCAAAGCCAGTAAATATGCAGAACTTTCCTAAACAAACTTTAACGACATTTATTTTATCAAACGAAACTCGATTTAATCAATTACATACATTTTTCCCCATAACAAACTCATGTATATATTCAAACAGCATTCAACTACAGACGATATAATTTTATACAAACATGATTATTTCAACAACCTTAATTTAAACATATACATATTTTTATTTTATTTTCCCTCGGGTTTCGAACATCGGACCCTGAGGTTCGGAACTGCGCATTTCCTATCTACACTACGTTTGCACCTCGACCAAGCGTTCTTCTATACCGATGGGCATGTGCTCACCATCGATATCGGATCATCCAGAACACGCTTCAACTTAGTGTGGCTTTTGTTTCGTGTGGCATTCGTTAGTTTTGTGTGGTTTTTCTGTCTCTATTTATTCCCTACATGCGCATGTATTAGTTACGGAAATAAATAGATTTGTACTCACGACCTAGGATTTACGTGGTTCTGCTTTACCGTCGTTCGCTGCAGACGATGAACGGGACAATGAATCTCGAGTCCACACACGGACGAGTGATGGCTCCGTGCTGCGTACCCTGTGATGATTTCCTTTCTTGCGCGAGTGCCGTTTTGCGTAAGCGCTCCGCGCGGCCACCAGAATTGACGAGTGTGGCGGCAAAATTCCGGACCTCGTACGTGGGGTCAGTAGCGGTACTCCCTAAACGTTAACAGCAGAAACGAAACACCACACAAATGCCACATATATTACAAACTTAGTCATGCCACATGCCACGTGTTTGATCTTACCTCCAATTTAATTTGCTGGTGCACTGGAGAGTATCTATCCCTTTCAGCGTAACAATGATACACTGATACACTTATGCTAATCACGCTAATCTAATCACACTAATGAAAATAACGGAAAAAAAGGAAAAACTTTGAAAAATACTAACTGCGATGCACTAAACTCCGTCTATTACCTTCAATCTTTTACTACGCGGTACACAATTACTGACCGCTTCTGCCTTCTTCCACTGACAAAGTCGGAATGGGCGACCACACTTTTCGATCCTCAGATCAGCCAGATATTCAATGGAACCGGAACTACGCAATTGTTAACGATGTTAGCAATTCCGTAGTCGTTCTGTGCTTGGATTTGTCCCGCTTTCAAACGTTCGCGGGCAATTGTCTTTTCATCTCCCGAGCGCAGTTTAAGTCGAGTCGCTGGCCGGTTTTAGGTTTCCAAGAACAAGAAAACCCGCCGAAAGACTCTTTCCACTTGGGGGAAAAAAACAGAAAATGAAAAAAAAGTCTACGAGGCATGTGTTGGTGCTCTGCGTCCTGGCTAAATTGAGCCGCCGAGTTACACCTGGCACTCAATATGGTCAGCCGCCCAAATCGAAAATGGGAACGGCACTCGCATTGCCATGCATCTCATTCTACACAGAGAAAGACACTCAGAAGCACACACCGCTGTTGATTCTGAGCTGAAGAAAATAGTACGAGGGGTTCTCCAAAGTAATTTGTGGTACATGCTACACGTTTCTCGATTTTTTTTTAAAATGGTAAAATTTAAAAAATATTATTTTTCAGAGGTTCATGCGATAGAGAGATGCATACTGATTGTATTCATATATATTCGACATAAATCGGTTCGGTAGAACTTGAGTAGAACGCGTTTGAAGTTCATTGTTATGGCCGTACGAGGTTAAATACAGCATCACTAAAATGGCTCTAACTCGGTAAATAATGGGAATTTCGATAAGTCCTTTCTAGGGTATATTCTTGAATGCATAAACTACAGAAAAATGAAGGAAAAATTTTTTGATTTTTTTTAAATTTCTAGACTAGAATACTGCCTTAAATAAACAAAAAAAATGTGAAATTGACCGCTCGAAAAGTTGAATACTTGAGTTTTTTTCCCCTGAAAATTTTTGCTGCAATGACACGAACATTCGATCATTTTTGCACCACAGTGTATAATGAAATTATTTCCTGAATAGCTGAACTGACTCAATTGTAACATAAACTTACCGTAAGTAGCATGGATCCATGCACCCGTGCACTCATTTGAATTTATTTCCCAAACAATCCGACGGAACAGTCAAGGAAAACACAAACAGCAAACTTTTCCTGCAAGTAAACTAGACAAAACCCAGCTGATTCCTGGGTGCTTGTGTTGCGCACTTTTAACATCATGAGAACAACATTCACCGTGGTTGTACCCCGACGACACCCTCGTTACATTTCGGTCATGGTCATGAACTAATTTGTTTTCCTTTCTGTACGTTTCCTTCCAGGGGTCCCTTCTCGATCGTTCGCCGGTGCATTCATCGGGAATCGAACCAGCAGTTTGCGGTGAAAATCGTCGACGTCGCCAAATTCACCGCCAGTCCCGGCCTCAGTACATCCGGTAAGTGTGTCACGTTGTTTTTTTTTGTCGTTTTTGGTGAATGTTATTCACGAATCATCATAACTCGTTACTCTTCTGGTTGAAAATCTGCTGTGAGGGGCAGAACTGTTGCCAAGTTTATCCTCTAATTGAATCTGGCATTCATGGCAACGCCATCTGAACTCGAGGGGGGTTCGGGAGAATCAATGGGTGTTTTGATTTAGGAAACATTCTTCCACTCATGTTGATTGTTCGCTTTTTTCGTGACACTCAAAGCCATGATCCTGGTGAAACTATTTCCAATCAGCATTTGACTTGCTGACAGCCGTATCAGAGGAAGCTGCCATCCCCGAAAGCGCCTTGGTTGGTGATCAATTTCACCCGGAAAGTATTGGGGGGAAGCTTGGGAGAGCATGTAGATGTGGCTGAAACGAATCGCTCATCCATATGCATGAGCACTTCCACTGTCGTCTCCCACAGATGACTTCCTCGCTTATCTGTCTGCAGCTTCCGAGCGCAGAACGAAGAAGATTCCATCCATGGTGTGCCGCTGCTGTTGCTGCGCTTGCAAATTTCCCGCCGCACTAGGTTCTCGTCAGATTTTCCAACAAATCCCGCTGATGTTAATGAAGGGGGGGGGGGGCGGTAATGCTGAAACGACAAATAGATGAGCACCATCGGCACTACATCTTGCACACAGAGAGTGTGTCGTTTGCGAGATCGGAATCCGAAATATCGCCAAGACAATGTGCTCGTTGGAAAATGTTTCAATTTCTCCGCAGCTCCGCAGCTGTTCGAACTGAATGATTTGTGAGAATTTCGAAAGTTCAAATCAATTCGAACGCTATGAGAAAACTTTTTCGTTCCAATTGAGCAACTTTCAATCATCATCGGGTGCCTGACGAATTCGCGGAAAATCTCGCTGTATGAGCCGGGTTTTTAGCGATGACTTTTCGGTACTAATTACGTGCCGTAGCCCGGGAGAGATTTTTTTTCCAAAAAAAAACTTTCGCATGCCAACCGAAAGCCGGACCGCTGTTTTTGTGTCGGTAATCTCGAAAACTTTTACACCCTCATCAAAGTCTATGTGTTGTGCGGGGGGGAGGTCTTTTGTTCCTGTGATTCGGTCCCGATTTTTTTGGGCTCTCCGGCTCGTTATTAGAATTCCTTCCCCCCAACGCATCGGGTACCCTTTTTTTCGCTTTCGTGAATATTCTATTCGAAATTTGTAATCGGGTTTTATTATCGGAATTTAAATAAATTGAGCCCCCCGCGTGAAACGATAATGTTTGGTCGAGTGACTGTGGGCGGTAGATAAACGATTATGGTACCTTGAGGAATTGCCCCATAATGGATGCGAATTTCATTGCGCCCCACCCCACTCCGAGGAAGTACTCCTTTGGGGGGATGCTAATCGAGAGGAATTTGAATATTGCGTAGACTGTTTCGTTCCTTCTAAGTGAAATTATTAAACACATTTTGATTGCACGAGAAGGCGGCCCGAAAATAAAAATTGCCACAACTTGGGGTATATTTTTTATCACTCGTCACGAGACGGTCCAAATGTTCCAGGAAAGATTTTGCCTTCACGATGGAGCATTTGATGCGTCATTTTTCTTGAGAGCTGATTGAGGTCACGAATCTAAGTATCCTGCCTACATTGTATTTCAAGTGGCAAGTTCAAGTTCTCAACATATGGATTAGTGCAATTCGGATATTCTTTATGGAAAAATACTCAGGAAAATTTCATATTCCATATTACGTTGTTTCATAATTCAGCCATTCCATGCCAAACCGATGTAGAGGTTAGATTTTCATCAAAAGTGGTATTTTTTTCCTTTATCGCAAAACATTAGACCCGTGGGTAATGAGAGGGCTGACTCATTGGCAACGGTAGGTGCAATTGAAGGCGATATTTATCAGCGTCAAATCGTCTTCAATGAATTTTATTCTTAAGTCCGTAAAAATACCCTCGCTAACTGGCAACGTAAGTGGAACGAAGATGAATTGGGCCGGTGGCTTCACTCGATTATCCCTAAGGTTAGCCTCAAACCATGGTTCAAAAGTCTGGACTTGAGTCGGGACTTTATTGGCACCTTCTCTCGACTCATGTCCAATCACTGTTCGTTAGACGCGCTACTCTTTCGTTTTAATCTTGCCGATAGCAATATCTGTGCTTGTGGCCAAGGTTACCACGACATCGAACACGTTGTTTTGTAGTGCGAGGTGTATCTTGTTGCCAGATCGAATTTAGAGAACTCTCTTCGGGCCAGAGGAACGCAGCCCAATGTGTCGGTGAGAGATGTGTTGGCTCGGTTAGACCTTGATTACATATCCCAAATATATGTCTTCCTAAAAGTTATCGATCTTCGTGTCTGATTGTCCTTATATCCTTATATTCTCCTTTTCCTTCGCGAGAAATCAAATCCCTTCTTACTAACAACAGAATAAGGTGAAATGTAAATACATATTAGATATGAGATAGGCTTAAGAATTGAGTGTGATGTTTCTATATACTTCTAACAATACAGATAGGAGTTTGGCTCCTTTAAACTTATGTAAATGAGCCTGTAAAAATAAACGATTCAATGAAAAAAAATAGACCCGTATTTTTTTTTATTAGGGTGCCCATTTCCATTTTAGGGTGGTCCGAAAAATGATTTCTTCCCTTCTATCCAAAAACGATTTTTTATTCGTTTTTTATGCATATATTTTTCGTTTTGAGAATATAAAAGAATAATTTTTGATTCATCCCCTTAAAGTCAGAAAACACCTTTCTCACATGGAAAAAAAAAAATTAATCCAGAATCCCTCAGGAGGTGATAGACGATCATATTTGATGGAAAAAAATCCTTCTACGTATGTGTTAGAATCTCAACAATGATAGAGTTATGAAACTTTTTTTTGTATCGGACTCTGTTGCCTCAAACCGGCTCTACATTAAAAAGTACGCTACGGAAGACGATTCTGTTGCTTCCATTTGAAAGATGAGAAATTTAAGTACAGGATAAAGTAGTGGAACATCTAAATGAGTGGATTAAAATAACATTTTGGAAGTGAAAACTTAAAAGTTAGTAATTTTTAATGTGTTATTATTGATTTTATCCTAAAAACTCATATTAAGCTTGATTGTTTTTATCAATCAAATTAAAACTCTCAAACCGCTCTACCATTTGTTCTTTGACACCCAACTTCTATATTTCCTAATTTCGCTGCAATATTGATATAAACAATTCCTGGTGAAAATTCAAGCAAAATCTTCAAAAATCACGATTACACCACCGTACATATCATAGCCACTTTAATTCCACCTTAACGGTGAAAGGTTACTTTTTTTTCTTGAAATAAGTCATATTTGAAATTTGAATTTTTTTTTAAAACTGTGTATAATCGAGTCCAAAATTGTATGTAATCGAATCACATATAATCGAGTCTGTATATAATCGAATCCGACCTGTATCATAATGATATCATCATTAATCGTTCAATGTCTATCTCTCGATATTTCGTTCTTACTTTTCTTTTTTTATCTTTCTCTCTTTCTTTAATCTTTTCTATCTTTCTATCTTCTTTTTATGCCAATTAAAGGTTGAGCACGTAGAAACCCGTAGACGAGAATCTTGCTGAGTTGTAAAGATGCGTTCTATTTTCAATGTCTGTCTTTCGATCTTTCGTTTCTACTTTCTTTCTTTCTTTCTTCCAGTTCGCTTTCTTTCTTTACTTCCTTCTTTCTTTTCTGTTTTATTTCTCTCGTCCTTTCATCTTTTCTATTTTTCTTTCAAGCATTCAATGCCTTCCTTTCCTTCCTTCTTTTCTTTCATTCTCTCTTTTTTTTCTTCCTTCTTTGCTTATTCTTTCCTTCGTTCGTTTTGTCTTTCTTCCTTTCTTTCTTTTTTGTGTAATATCCTTTCTCCTTCTTATGCCGATTAAAGGTTGAACACATAAGAATTCGGATACGAGAATCTTGCTGAGTTTCAAAGATGCGTCTTATTTTCTATCGTTCAATGTCTATCTTTCTATCGATTGGCATGGAAACAGGATCTCTCGTTTTTTTTATTCGTTCTTTTTGTCTTTCTTCATTTCATTCTGCAATGCTATTTCTCCTTCTATGATTTCAATTTTTACTTCTTAGATAAACTAAGTAGGAACACAAGAACGTTCTTGTGTGATTGACTACTCAAGACAAATAATGGTACCGGACGCGAAAGTCTTGTTTTATTGAGGTTTAATGCATTTTATGCGTGCTCTCACTTGTTTGGCTGCCAAATTCCTTGTTCGTTCGACCACTGTTCAGTGGCAGGTTGTCAAGTCCGGCCAGAAAAGGCAACTGCTTCACGAAACACGATAATCTCTTTCGTAGGAACTTCTCCTCCTGGTTCCAGAAGTAACGAAAGTTTTGCTTTCAAGTCGACTACTGCATATTGTTTGCCAGGCAAGGATTAAGGAGGGGGGTCTTCGTAGCCACTTGGTTACGCGTTCGCTTACTAAGCGATCGATCGTGAGTTCAAACTCAGGGCCCTCAATTGACCATCTTTGTGTTGTTATAGAATAACTACGTCCACGCAACCATCATCAGCTATGGAGATCGATCCACGGTGGAACAAAGATTGATTCATCCATACAACTGCTCTGCTCTGCAAGAAACATCGGTCTGCTGTTCTATAAATAACCCAACAATGATCAATATCAACTGTCTCCGCTGTTCGGTCTGCTTGGAACAATGGAAGAACAGATAGAATACCCTTACGCCTAAATGGCTACTACAGTGTAATTTAGCATAATGTAATGGAACAGAAAACACAACGCCTAAATGGCTACTACTTCTACTGTGTAATTTACAATTTATAGAAACATAAACATATGTACATGTACACGATAAAAACCCGGCTCTGTTACAGATAAAATGCTAATGAGCCTGATAAATAAATAAATGGGATAAAAAAATTAGTGGGTTATATCTATGATATAACCGCAAGGTTCACGTGGAACTACCTTAGCTTAGCAATCATTCGTTTGTATTGATTAAATTCTTGATTGAATGAAACAGTTTCCAAATTCAATTGAGTTCAATATATTTGCTCTGTGAGTGAAAAAAATGAACAAATGCCGTGTAAAGTCAATTCATTTATTGTGATTGATTGTTCTTCGTTACAAGTAAATTTAATGACGGACCTTTTACGTTTGGTATGATGACTAGAACAAAATATATGTACGGAAGAATTATTAAACGTTTGATGAACCAGTCTAAGGCTGAAAATCTTTCCAATAAAGACAAAAAAAAAATTATCAAACGATTATTTTATTTTACATTTCCCTCTGAAGTTTACATCCCAAAAGTGTACATACTTCTCGAATCTCGAATTTGCTTGAAACTGGGAAGTTCATTCGCTTCTAGTGGCTGCACGATTTTCCCAGGTTCCTAAGTTTAGAAGATCATGTTAGGACAGACATATTCCACTCTGCACAAAGGCAAGCGAGGACAAAAGTACTCGCAGTTTGCATTTATTTGCAGAGCCGATTTCCCCAGAAACCTCGGTTTTGAAGTCTGTGTTAGGGAAACACATTTCAATCGGAACAAAAATACCCCCGATTTGTATGAATTCGCAATGCCGATTTCCCCACGCTTCATGGATTTGAAGTCTGTGTTAGGGAAACACATTCCAGTCGGAACAAAAATACCCCCGACTTGCATGAATTTGAAATACCGATTTCTCCAGGCACCTTGGTTTAGAAATCTCTATTAGGGAACACATTTCGGTGGGAACAAAAGCTCCCCCTACTTTCGTGTGTTCTTTTTCTTCTTTTTGGCTTTAAGAGGGTTTAAACTTTTCAGTTCACTCGCCTCTAGGCTCTTTCGTGTGCTTGCAATGCCGATTTCGCTGCTTGGTTTTAAAGTCTGTGTTAGGGAACATTTTTCGATGAGAACAAAAGTCCCCCTACTTTCATGTATTTGCAATGCCGATTTTCCCAAGGCTGCTTGGTTTTGATGGCTGTGTTAGGGAAACCGTAAATCGGGCCAATCAAAACGATGCAGTTAGGGCGTTTAGATAACGCCTAATATTTTACAGTTATTCAATTGTTTATCTAATGAAAAACAACATTGTGTTAGTTGCGATAGATGCGTAGAAATATTCCCTATCAAGTGATGCAAACATCTCTCCTATCCAGTACGAAATGTTCGAGCTATAAGCATTCGAAATCTTTCATTTTTTCCTGCATGTTCTGTGTTTAGGTTTTCATTTTACCCTCCATATATTCCGGTTAGACTTAGTCCCACGTCAAAAAAAAAAGGATTAAGGTATAGATTTCTTCCCGGGTATTTGATTGGAAACAGCTAGTAAGTGCGTTTTGTCGTTCATAGCCATCATTAGTTTCCTGTAAATTCTGCTTTGTATTCCTATTCGGCGCCATCTGGGCCTTAATACTTCTCAATCCAGACCTCTTCTTCAATTTTTAGACGCAGTGTTACAAAACATGTGTGTTTTTCGCCGCTTCCCTCGTTGACAGCTTCTTCGGCATATGAATGTTATATACAACTAGCTGACCCGGCAAACTTCGTCCCACCCGAAATTTGTTTTTTGTTATCAATACCTTCAAACATTCACGTTTTCTTACGTTTGAGCAAGTTCATGGGTCCAATCACAGAACTGTTCATTGATTGAACCCATTGAATTTACCTTTTACTATAAAATTTGTAGTATTTCTAACAAAATTCATCATTATAATATTAGATTATTTTCAGACAAAATTCTCGTTCAAGATTTTTGAACCACTTACAAATAACATGTTTCTCCGTTACATGGAATAAATATTTTATACAGAAAATATGATAGAATAAGGACAGGCCTAAATCGGACAATTCCTTCCTCGAGTTCTGCTCTCATCAACACATTCGGCGATACTTTTTTACTACATCGTGCGTAGAACATATGGGAATTCAATTTTCCAAATTTTCCCTTGTTGCTTCAGAGTTTTCCGAAAATTTGCAATTGTCATGTTTGGTTGGAATATTTTTGGTTGAAATACGTGTAATAGTTTTATGGGACCCTCTCTCCATTCCAGAGGAGGGAAAGGTGTCATACCATCATAGAAACATTTCTCATATCCAAAAACCCTCACATCCCAGATTGTGCTTGATTAGTTCTCGAGTTGTGCAGAAGTTTGTGTTTATGTGCCCCCTATAATTTGTGTTTCATTTGTATGGCAGCCCTCCCCTTAGAGAGGGGAGTGGAGTGTTTAACCACCATAGAAACATTTATTGTACCCTAAAACTTCCATATGCCTAATTTGGTTCCATTTGCTTGATTAGTTCTCAAGTTATGCAGAAATTTGTGTTTCATTTCTATGACAGCACCTCCCCCCTCACCCAAAAAAGATGGGAGGAGTGTTGAACCCCTTTAAAAGTGTTTCTTGCCCCCTAAAACCTCCACATGTCGAATTTGGTTCAGTTTTCTTGAATTATGCAGAAATGTATTGCTTCGTTTCTATGGCAGTGAGACCCGTATTTTTTTATTTTTTTGGTTAGGGTGACCATCTCCAGATGATCGATATATCAAATTAAAGCCAATGCGCTAGTCTTGTTTAAAAAAAATATTACACTCTGAATAAAAATGGATTTTGTTTTTGTAATTATTGATTATATTTGTTTTTATGGCTTACATCGTTTCGGGACCACGGGCGCCATATTTTTTTATATTTTTTCCTGAAAGCTGAGGTTTTTTCACATAATGTATCCGAATACCAGAGAGGTGTTATTTTTCGTTTTTAAGTTATGATTTCTCAAAGTAAACATGTTTTCAGTTTACGTTCAACATTTCTATGCGACTAGACTGGATGTATGTGATTATAATCCAATTAATTGGCAAATGTGTTTTTTTTTTTCAAAAAAAGCTAGCTAGTAGGCTTTAATTTGATATGTCGATCATCTGTTCAAAAGTAATAAATTTTTGAAGAAAGTCATGTTTAGGAAAAAAGGGGAAAATTATTCTTTGAACCATCGGCCAAACTTGAAAAATCATAACTTGAAAACAAAAAAAAACGCTTCCCTGGTTACGAGATATGTTGTGCGAAAAATCCTCAGCTTTCCAAAAAAATAAAAAAAAACTATAGCGCCTTTGGTCCCTAGACCATGAAAACAATAAAAAATGGATACAATCAATAATAGCGATACCAGAATTCAAATTTTTTGCAGGTATAGTATTTTTTTTAAAAATTACCAGGTAATTGGGTTTAATTTGATATGTCGATCATCTGAATCGGTCTAGTAGTTCAAAAGTTATGAATTTTTGAAAAAAAGTCATTTTTGGCAAAAATGCGAAAAAATGGTTTTTTTAGACCACCCTAAAATGGAAATGGGCACCCTAACAAAAAAATAAAAAAATACGGGTTTCATAATTTGCGATAAAGAATAAAACTACCACTTTTGACGAAAATCCTAGAACCACTATATCAGTTTGGCATGGAATGGCTGTATACACCATGGGTTTTGGAAATTTTTGCTGGATTTTTTTGTAAACAAACGATTTTATGTTGGTAATCGATGTCTACTGTTATTCTGCTTTAAAGACAATGTGTTTAATGTGTCCGAGTTTTTTCGTACTTAACCCTCTACCGCCCAAGTTTTTTATTTATCTGAACAAACCTACACCACTTTTATCTCAAATTTCCGACTTTCAACATAAAGTACTCCTAGCAGATAGCTGCCAGCATAAAAACAATGTGTATGTGTGATAGATGAAAATATTATAAAGACGTTCTTGTGGGGGTGAACATTGAAAATAATGTCTGAATAATTTGAAGAGAGATTTCGCGAAGCCCGTCTAAAGGCGGGCTTGGGCTGTAGAGTAAAGTGACCAGACGTCCCGCGTTACGCGGGACAGTCCCGCATTTCAACAAAATGTCCCGCGTAAGATTACGTCCCGCGAAACGTCCCGCATTTGGCAAAAGGAACGAAAATGTCCCGCGATATCAATATATTGCATTATTACAATTTGATCATGTTGATTTTCTTAAAAAATAAACCTCAAAATAAAACTTTTATTTGGCAGACTGTTCAAGAGTGCCTCCAATGCATTCAACGATTAATACGTTGAGCTGGTTTCATCGCACCGATAGTGGACTTTTTGTTCAGAGAGTGTTAACTGGGAACGACACAAACAAAATTGGAATATGATTTTCATAAAAGTTCCCTATTGATCCGCACGGACCAACGTGAGTCAGACGAAAAGTTCATCTTTGGTCCCCTAGCTCGGTCAGGGCTTAACGTGTCAAATAAACCGGAAGAACTAGTGTATACTGGACAGGAAAAGGGAGGGTTTTTTTTCAGTTCATTTATTTGTAAGGCTCAGTCACATAAGCTTTGCGGAGCCGCCAATTCAAGATTTGTTTATACAAAATTTCAACTTAAATTTATGTTTAGTAGGTTTCGACCATTTACTCGCGGTTTACTCGAGGTTAGAGGGGCAAGAATTTTTGTGGGACGGGTCAGGTTAGGAATATGGATAGGAGGTATCATTGTTTCAACCGAGGGTTGTCGCACGCACTGTAGCATTGTGCATAATGACCAGCGATAGCATCTGATGTTCGACTAGCTGTCGAAGGTGGGCGAGGGTGAGATGAGGGGAAGAGGCAGAGTTCTTTGATGAAGTATCGCAAATGAAGCGCCGAGCGGCCTCACGGAAGTTGGTCGGAACCTCAATCATGGCCAATGAAAAGATGTATGTTGACGTGTTCTTTCACCTTTCCGTGTCTTTGGCAGTCAGCTATCTCCCCATTTTGGCCATTCGCCCGAAAATTTTCTATCGGTCGCAACTGGGGGATGTTGGGAAGGTTGGCGGTCTTCGCGACAATATTTATCTCCAGCCGATCCATTATCCATTCTCCAGTGATCTTTTGGCATAATGGGCAGATCCCAGATTCGGCATGAATACCACATCACCTTCGCAACTTTCGGCAAGCACTTCGTACTTCGTTCGGACATTCCCTTTTCGTCTATCAGAGAAGGACCTTCTTCGAGAACTTGATGTCCCCTGCCATTCGTTGAATTCTAGCATCAAGTACGTCTCGTCTTCCATTATGAGCACGAAAAGAAGTTTTTCACTTCTTTCGCCGGAAAGAAGTTTTTCACCAGCACCTGAAGCTACTCCTTCTGGGTGATTGCCTGCTGCTCAGATACGGCCGGTCTCGTCTGACGCTCCGCATAAGAATGTCCATTTTGGCCAGATTCTCATTAACCGTTTGGCCGGTTGCTTCGATCTCCCGGATTAATGAGCGACAGGGAGAGGATGTTGTAAATACCAGATCGGCTATATCTGGCGGACACAAAGTGCCTCAAGATGTCTAACTCCTTTGCTATGGGGTGGATTTGGAAGTATGAAAAAATCATCAAGTTGCTTGACAGTGCTGCTGCTACGAATCAACAGCCTTGAATCATTTTTATTGTAGGCTTAATAAACGTAATATTTAAGCAAAATTTGTTCCAATAAATATTTTTTTGTAGTTTTTTTTTGTCATCCAAAAATAGTCCATTTTTAATGGATACGTTAACACTAAAATCGATGAAAAATGGACTGGAATTTTTGAGCATACCATTCGGTAATTTGAAGAAAATTGTGGAATGTTAATCATGCTTGCTAGGCTTAAATGCCCTGACTGAGCGAGTGATTTTCAGTAATCCACGGAAAAATCACAACTGAGTGACGATACTCAAAAAGAAATAATACAGATCAGGTTTAATTGCAAGGACACATGTTAAGAGTCTCACGAATAAATGAGATTCGCTAAACTATGGTTTATTTTCACATAACGTTTTGTTTTTTGTGTCCCGCGTTAGACCTCTGACCATCTGGTCACTTTACTGTAGAGGGTTTATTTTAACCCCCCTGTATTTCATCCCACCTTGCTTATATCACCCGTCAGCCATCACCGGACTATTTCTATATAATTAAAAACGATAAAGGTGTTCGTTCCTTGTGATTTAACTAGAGAAGGAAGCAACAGATTTGAACAGTCAATTAAAGGTTTTTGGCGTTTTAGTCTGCATCCGGTTTATATGCCAAAAAGTAATTATATACCACGAATATATATCACGTACAGAAAAATCATTTCTGTGGGAACTTGAGTATACGAAATTATTTTAATGAAAATATCAATTGGGGGTGGGACTTCACCGGGTCAACTAGTTTTATATGAATTTGACCGTATACCTGTGTTTCGGCCTACCAAACCGATACCTTCAGTAATTCTCTTTAAATAATTGAATTATCTCTCCGAGATTCCTCAAACCGATCGACCATCGACACCCAACCATCACCCTCGGACAAACCAACAAAACCACTCGACAACTCGATTAGCTGCAAGCTATTTGCAACGACAACTGGAAACATTAGAGCACTTCTTTGCTCCATCCCATAGTCGATTGATAGCTATCGCCTGAGGAGTGTTTTACGTTTTCTTCTCAAGAAGCGCTGGCCAGAGCTCGTTCTGTAATTAAGTCCACTTCCTAAGTGCGCCTGAAATCCGAGCTGTCGAACGGAATCCAATTGTTCGGCAATTGCCTTCACTATGGTGGTGAAGAATCTTTCCTCAGGTCCTGCTCTAGTTAACTTTGTTCGTTTGCGGGGGTACATTTACATCAGTTCTGTGGTTTTTGTGCTTTGCGAATGAAAATGGCTATTTTATACCGAATTAGAAGTCCATCAATTCCAATTAATGCTCTCCCTGCCCGGACGGAGATGGGGCCAACTTTTAGTGGTTTCGTTTCGTGTTGGGATCACCCAAAAATAGACGTGCTTCTTTTGCGGAAGATCAATCGCTTTTCGCGCAAAACTACGGTGAAATTAGGTATTCCACGCGCTTCCACGCGCGCTCGTAAATGGAATGTGCACACGTGTCGGTCTTTCCTTCGCTTCTCAAGGACCCGTGACCGATACACTGGAGTGAGTTTAATTCTTCTTGTTTTCCAGATGCAACGGAAACATATCTTACTAAGTATGCCGAACTGTTCTACATAACAGTTGCAACGGCAGCAGCATCGATGTCACAGCTTTGTGTTTGTGTCAAACAATGAGAAAAGCAATAATAAAAAAAGATGCAGCGATCGGTGGTTTATCAGACGTCACATCTGCTATAAAATCCAATATACTTGACTTCTTCATCTCGTTTTGGGAAACGAGCAGTAAAAGGAAACATCCTCTCGGAAGCAGCGGAGAACTTTCAGATTTACTTCCAGAGGCAAGAAGCAGAAGAAAAAAAAAAGTTCGAGCTCGAGTCTCCGGCCGGATACTGTTTTATTGTCAGCTGCAGGCAGTAAACTTTGGCAGCGGTGTGTTGCTACCCGAAATAACTTTTACCGGAGTCAATTTCTTTTTCTCGGCACGTTTTTCGTAAACTTATTGCTGTTCGATTGATTTTTTCTCGTGTGTTTGCTGAGTATTGATCGCAGATGACATTATTTGAGACTGAAAAATAAAAACTACACGATGCGATAATTCGGGTAGGGGTTCATAATGTTCGCATATCCTTCGCTTATCAAAAGCGGGGGTCAACCAGGCAGACACATTCCGGTGGCATTAGGATCACCATCTACATGCGGTCGGATGTCCATCATCGAGGTAACCAAACGGTATCAAGTATAAAAGAGGGAGAGTGAGAGAGAAATGACAGCAATGTTCGGCAACCGAAAAAAAATCGTTTTGTGTTTGACCACGCTTCCACGCTCAACCAAGAGGGTTCTGCTCGGTAGCGGAACCCAGCCACGTCGTGATTTAATTGTTAACCATGTGAACACGCACGTGTTCGTTTCGTCCTCCCCCCACTGGATTGGACGTGTGTCATGTGTGCCATAACAAAAAATTGTCACGTCAGTCAGAAGAGGGTGTTTTTTTCCCGGATGGTTCGGGTCATCTTTGTCCACCCAAATCATCAAGTGTTTTGTTTGTGTTGAGGGCAAAAGAGCAACGGTAATATAGTACAAGATTTATGGTTATATTATTTTTGGCCGTTTTGTTCTTTTGCCCGAGAGAAAGTGTGCGCGTCATATATATATATATATATATATATATATATATATATATATATATATATATATATATATATATATATATATATATATATATATATATATATATATATATATATATATATATATATATTTATATTTTCAAAAGTAATCGAGGATCAACCATCTTGCCATTTTTCTGACAACAAGAAAAGAAAACGCTGAGTAAAGCTGTCTGAAACAAAATTAGAAAGATGGTGTCCAAGACACGACCACTTGATTAACGTAGGATTGCGAAATGATTGGAAGAAAAACACAATTTCCCACATAAATAATTCATTATGACATAATTTCGCAACTCAGCACCACAGAACGGAAACAGGAAATCCGAGCCGAATAGGTTATGTGGTGGCGGCGACAGCAACTGCTGCGAAATTTTGTTCACCTTCAGTTTTCCACCGAAGAACATAGCTTTCTTCGCTGAAAAATATTGGGAGTGCAAATAAGTTTTCAGCGTTTTTTTTAAAGTTCAACGTTTTATTATGAAAAGAAGAGAAGTTATAGATTATTCAAAATACTGTCCATCGCTAGCTACAACCTTCTCCCATCTTTCTGGTAACATACGGGTTCCACGCTGAAAGAAGAACTGGTCTTTTGAGGCAATCCTGCACCGCTGACCGAGCGGTGTAAAGCATTTTTTTTTCTTTTTCGATGAAAAACACGACCGTTCTTTTTGCGTCTTCATATCAACTCCATTCTTTATTTTCTATTCCAAGAGTATATATTAGGGTGCCAATGAATGTATGGGAAAAAATCGACCTTAAAATTTCAAAAAGTTACCCTATACAAAATGTTTACCACCTCGAAAAACACCCTATGCCAAATACCAGCTCAATCGGACTTAAGGGAGAGTGGCGCAAAGCGGTCAAAGTTTGAGTTTTTTGAAAATCGAAAAATCACCAGTAAAGGAAATCGGGATTTTCGAAAAAAAAAAATTTGATGCCAAATGTCTTAAAATTTCATGAAACGTGTCATCTCGATTTTTTTTGGTTTTTTATCGAAAATAGACACTCTGGGACTTTTTTTTCGGAGTACGAGACGAAACATATGGTCTTAAGTGCCAATAAAAATAATTATCTCGATTTTTCATTCGGAACTTATTGCGAAATGTTGATTTGCACGATAATATACCCTAAGCAAAATATTAGGCTGTCAAAAAAGTCCTGCGGTATTTCCGCGAGGTGTCGTTGTAAGCGCGTAGTTCTAGTTGTATTCATTGTATCGAGTCATACTATAGCTTGTTGGAAAAGTATTTTTGCGCGCTATAATATAGTCCTTGACAGTGTTTTGTTTGGTTAAGTCGTTCGTGAGTTATAGTGTCGCAAATATGGAGCAAAATAAAGAGGAAATCCGACATATTTTACAGTACTACTATGACAAAGGCAAAAATGCATCTCAAGCTGCCAATAAAATTTGTGCAGTTTATGGACCTGATACAGTTTCCATTTTCATCGCACAACGATGGTTTCAACGTTTTCGTTCTGGTGTAGAGGTCGTCGAAGATGCGCCACGCTCCGGAAGGCCTGTCGTCGAAAATTGCGACAAAATCGCTGAATTAGCCGAGAAAGACCGGCATAGTAGCAGCCGTAGCATGGGCCAAGAACTGGGGATAAGTCATCAAACCGTTATTAACCATTTGACGAAGCTTGGATTCACAAAGAAGCTCGATGTATGGGTGCCACACACGTTGACGCAAAAAACCTCTTTGACCGTATCGACGCATGTGAATCGCTGCTGAATCGCAACAAAATCGACCCGTTTCTGAAGCGGATGGTGACTGGCGATGAAAAGCGGGTCACAACGTGAAGCGCAAACGGTCGTGTTCGAAGCCCGCTGAAGCGGCTCAGACGGTGGCCAAGCCCTCATTAACGGCCAGGAAGGTTCTGCTGTGTGTTTGGTGGGATTGTCAAGGAATAATCTATTATGAGCTGCTTCCATATGGCCAAACGCTCAATTCGGACCTGTACTGCCAACAACTGGACCGCTTGAAGGTAGCACTCATGAAGAAGAGGCCATCTTTGATAAACAGAGGCCGCATTGTCTTCCATCAGGACAACGCCAGGCCACACACTTCTTTGGTGACGCGCCAGAAGCTTCGGGAGCTCGGATGGGAGGTTCTTTTGCATCCGCCGTATAGTCCGGACCTTGCACCAAGTGACTACCACCTGTTTTTGCCCATGGCGAACGAGCTAGGTAGTTAGAAGTTAGCCACAAAAGAGGCCTGTGAAAATTGGCTATCCGAGTTTTTTGCCAATAAGGAAGCGAGCTTCTATAACAGGGGTATTATGAAGTTGGCATCTCGTTGGGAACAAGTCATCGAACAAAACGGCGCATATTTGACTTAAAACAGATTTTTTTTTATTAATTCGTTTATTTTTACAGGCTCAGTTACTTAAGTTTAAAGGAGCCGAATTCTTAAATATAATTTTAAAACTATATATATATATATATATAAACAATTTTCTTACATCTATGGTTAGTAAGGTGGAAAACCGGTTACTCGCGGTGTACTCGAGTTTTGAAGGGTGACATATTTTTAGGAGAAGGATGGGATATAAGGTACTTAAAACAGATGATTGTAACTAATTTTATGAACAAATGAAAATTAAAAAAAAAATACCGCAGGACTTTTTTGACAGCCTAATATTAGCTCATTCGAACTTCATTTATTAGTGTTGCAGACGTTAAAATTTGAGTTTTTTTAAAACCGAAAAATCACCGAAAATCGGGGTTTTCAATTTTTTATATGCCAAACGTCTTAAAATTGCATGACACATCGAGATTTACAGTTATATAAAAAAAAAATTGTTAAAAATCGACCGTTTAGACAGAAAAACCAAGAGCCAAAAAAAAATTTTTTTTTGCAATTTTTTTTTTCGAGATAACAGTAAATCTCGACGAGTAATGCAATTTTAAGACATTTGGCACTAACAATTTTTTTTGAAATTTTCGGTGATCTTTCGTTTTTCAAAAAAACTCAAATTTTTACGTCTGTGATATTAATAAATGAATTTCGAATGAGCTAATATTTTGCAAAGGTTATATTATCGTGCAAATCAACATTTCGCAACAAGTTCCGAATGAAAAATCGAGATAACTATTTTTATTGATACCCAAACCCATACGTTTCGTTTCGTATTCCGAAAAAAACTAAGTCCCAGAGTGTCGATTTACGACAAAAAAATTTTTTTCGAGATGACACTAGGTCTCGACGTTTCATGCAATTTTAAGACATTTGGCACCAAAAATTTTTTTTTGGAACCCCCGATTTCCTTCATTCCCCCCTTAGGTGATTTTTCAATTTAAAAAAAAAACTCAAACTTTGACCGCTTTGCGCCACTCTCCCTTGAGTCCGATTAAGCTAGTATTTGGCATAGGGTGTTTTTTCGAGGTGGTGAACTTTTTTTTTACCTCTTTCGAATATAATCAACAAAACGAACTTACGATAAGATTGTCGCTATCGTAACACCAAAGCAAAAACAAAAGCCCTGTATCGTAAAACTAGACCTATGAATCACACGATCCGCAAACGAGGGTCGTACAATAGAGAGGTACAGGTCGGACTCGATTATCCGGGATTGGATCATCTGGAATTTTAGACTCGATTACCCGGAGTATTTTATTTTTGATTTTTCTTATTTTTAGATCGGAAATTTTGAATGATTTGGGTATCAATATGGATATCAAATGAAGGGGATTGACTGGTAGAACACAGTTATTTATGAAAAATGCTAATCTAAAATGGCCGCCACCACAAAATGGCATTATATATTTTTTTCAAAGCTCCATCATTATGGGTATCAAATGAAAGTGCTCGACTGGTAGAATACAGTAGATCATGAAAAATCTAAGTCCAAGATGGCCCAGCTCACAAATAAACAATTACTTTTTTAATAGTTTCATGCATCTTGCTCTGTTTGTATATATGTTTGAATGTTTGTAGGACTGTTTCACATTAATTGATATTTGACCCCGTTGCTGTTGACTGATTGATCTCAAATTTGGAACATACCTTTAATTCTACTGTCATTATAAAATTGCGTATTCCATGATCTTGAAAAATTCAATGGCGGCCGCCGTTAAAAATGGCTGAATGGCTTGACTTGGAGAAAACACTACATTATGAACAACATAAATTCGAAAAGATCGCCGCCACAAAATAGTCGACTATGTAATTTTTTGCAATCCCCTCAATATTGGTATCAAATGAAATGATTTGACTAATAGAATACAGTACATCATCAAAATATTCCGAAGAAAGTTAGTTAAGAAATAAAAATTTAAAAAAAGTTGAATGGTTTTATCGTAGAGATGTATACTAATGATACAGATAATTTACTAAAAACTAGAGAATAAAATAAGTAAAAAAACTTTTAAGTTAGACGGTTCAATGAACTAAAAGCTAGAAAATAATTAGGTAAGTAGCACTTGTCATATCCGTTCCTTCATTAATCTAGGGCAATAATTAGACTAAAATAAAATCGTGGGGTATATGATGAAACATCTTACTGTGGATAATGGAAATTCAACGTTTATTTCTCACCTAATTTTCTTCGGAATATTTTCATGGTGTAGGGGAGAGGGGGCACATTCGGACACTTTTTCTTCTTGATTTTTAATATTTTTTTGCAAATTTTGCAAAAAAAAATCCTGAATTCATCCTGGTTGTCATTTGGACATCAATGTATCATATGAGCGTGTTAGAGGTGTGCATTGATGCGATTTCGAATGGTTTATTCGAATTTTTGATAATTGCCTTTTTGTCCGAATGTGCCCCATGTGCGAGGCAGTTTCGGACAGTCCTGGGGCACTTTCGGACAACGAAAAAATAATTGAAATTTTATGTTTATCAACAATTACTTCCGTTTCCTCTTATTACCAGCATGTTCTGCATTTTTCTGTTTATCAGTATTTGTCTGAAAGGAAACTGCTTGCTATGAGAGTCAGTTGAAATTCGTGATTTTGCTTTCTTCCGTTTTCGAGTGATGGTTTTCCGCGGTGATGTTTTTGGAAAAGGTTCAACATTTTCCGGGGAAAACGTTGCCAAAGCCAAATCTATCTGTGCTGTAGACGCAATGTTTTGCAGCATTGTTGTATTACCCGATGAGTCAGTTGCTACCTCCGCTCCAGTAGGTAAAATCATTTGAGCATTCAAAATCCTTGTCCGAAAAAACCTTTCTTGAGAATGGATGGCAACCTGTCATTTCGAATCCAGCTAGGATATTACTCAGATTGAAAGAAGCATTACAAGCCGATACAACTATATCTGAAAGGTCGTGTATAGAAATAGTTTTTCCAGGATGGTTGAGTAGCCAATCGTTCTGGGAAATTGAGAGCTTTTGCTTGAAAAGTCCCATAACTGAAACAGTCAGCGGTTATAAGCGATTTGTGACATTCGGTGGAAAAGATACATGAATTGTGCAATTTTCTCGGCAATATTTAATTGTTTCCAAAGTGCAAAAAAAATATCAATAATCCGGATAATTGAGTCCGACCTGAATTTATTTATTCGGGATCTACCCGAGCCTATCATAAAATGTGTTCTATAATTCACACGATCCGCAAAAAGGATTGTGCGATGAAGATATGTTTATTTTTCCTCGATCGGTCCCTATCATAAACATGGGTAAACAAAACCCGTCTTTTATTATGAGGTCGCTGCAATCCAGTCATCGACCCATTTTTTGGTATCATCATATGAGGCCATGTGTCATCGACCGGAACAAATGGTAATCGGAGGGAGCGATGTCTGATGAATACGGCGGGTCGGATAAGATCTCCCATTTGATGTTCTCCGGGTAGTTTTCGACACCAATTGCAACATGGGACCGAGCGTTGTCATGTTGCAGAATCGCCTTGGCGTGTCTATCGGCATATTGCGACCTCTTGTCCTTCAGGGCTCGGCTCAAACGCATCAATTGTTGTCGGTAACGCTCTCCTGGGATAGTTTCATTTGGTTTGAGTAGCTTATATAATAAACGACACCGAGCTGATCCCACCAGATACACAGAATAAGCTTGGAACCATGAATATTCGATTTTGCGGTTGATGTTGATGGCTGGCCGGGCTAAACCCAAACTTTTTTACGCTTATGATTGTCGTACCGTATCCACTTTTCGTCACCAGTCACGATTCGGTGCAGGAAACCTTTTATTTTCTGTCGCTGAAGCAGTTGTTCGCTGTGAAATTGCTTGTTGTGCCATTCCCAACATTTCTGCAAGTTCTTGTTGCGTCTGGCATAGATCTTCATCGAGTAACTTCAAGAAAAACAAGTCAAAGTCATGCTCAGTTGGTTGAAAATTCAATATTGGTATCGTAACTCATCACCGCCATGCTTGACTGTAGGCCGCAAAATTTTATTGTAATACCATCAGACCCAGATCACTTTCACATCACTTTCGTTTTGTCTGACCGAATCACCTTATTCCAGTCATCACTGGTTCATGAAATGTGTCTTGGGCCCACTTCTATCTTTTTTTGATATTTTTTTGCGGACAACCATGACTTCCTAAGTGCCACTCTGTCCTTAAGACCTTTCTTATGGAGGCGATTTCTGGATTGCGATGTCATTTTAATGGAAAACTCGCTTTCAACTCGTTTCGCAATTTTCGAAGCTGATAGTCCTCGGTCCAGCGCCGCCTTTTTCACGATAGCTTTATCAATTCGGCCAGTTGTCTTTGAAGGATGCCCCGCTCGCTCAGCTGGTGAGATAGAACCACGCTTTTTTTACATCTGCACAATCCTATTATTACGGATATAACTTGAGAATGCATCGAAATTTATGAAATAACTCTTTAGTGGAAAGATCTGGTGGCCTTCCAGAGACGATGGGTTGCATAGTTTTATGAAAGCCGCTGAAGATGGTAGATTCATTCTTGTTCTCGCTAGCGGGCCATATATGTCTATTTTTGACAAGTATTAAAATCAACAATGCTTACGTGTGATTCAATCGTACAGAAACCCGCTCCACCCAACGTTATGAAACGGCGGATAATTTTGTAGATTTTGTGTGATTTATGACGATGATATATATGAGCGTATATATGAGCACTATACAAGTTGGCCATATGTCGCACTTTGTTTCCTTATGTCAATGTAAGAGGTCTGTTTAAAAAGTATCGCGACTTTCGAATTTACGCAGGTTACGTATATTCGATGTTCTAGATTTTTTTTTTGGCATTATGTTGTTACTCATGTATATCACCTATATAATCACGAATATTTTGAATGTTCAGTTAATTTTTGACAACTACTTTTTCTTACACGTGTTTTGGTTCTTCTTCAAAAAAAACATCTCTGATTTGGAATATCTTATGTAAAAAATCTCACTTTTCAAGAAAAAATATAGAAAAACATAGCATTTTCATAGCCGAAACCATGTAAACTATGAAAAAACAAATACAATCAATAATTACGAATACCAAATCGAGTATAATATTTTATCAAAAAAGACTGCCTCATTGGTTCAATTTGATGTGTATCATCTGAATCAGTTCAATACTTCAAAAGTTATGATTTTTTTTTAAAAACCGTATTTTTGCTGTTCTGAATTTGAGACAAATGTAATTGAACATTTGTAAATCAATTTGTTTGTTGTTGTTTGTAAGTTGTACATACTTCAACTACTCTCTGTATGAGTATGAAGAGAAAGAGAGCATCGCTCGCTGATGTTGAATTTTATCAAGATTTTCGAGAGATCTCAAATGGACGTGGTTCTGATTTTCATTGGGTATGATAAAAGCCTAATCCACTTAAAAATACTCACCCAGTGCCTGCCGACTGACTGACACAATTTAATCAGATCTCTCTTTCGGTGAAATGTTTTAAATTTTCATCAGCAATAAAATTCACCCTCAGTCGGAAGCAATAAGCCCAACATTCGCAGACAGGGAATACTATATTCATAAAACATAACCACGATTTAGGCCACCCGAAACCGCGCTGAGAATATGGAACCGCAGCGCAGATAGCAGCAAACAGCATCAGAAAATATGAAAGTCGAAGTAGGAATAAAATATAAAAGTAAAAAAAAAGAGAACGAGAACGAAAAAGAAGTCTTTCATCTTATACCGCATAGAATTCCGACCGAAGGCAGCAAAGGCGGATCATATTATGCTCGAGAAAGTCTGAAAGTTTCCCCCAAAGGGGAAAATGGAAATGATGACGAAAAGATGCCATCACGTCTTTCCCCAAGCATGTTATAATTGATATTTGAAAGCACTCAAAACTTCATCATGACAAATAGGGTCCGCATCTCGGCATGCATTCAATCCCCTGGGTGGAGAGGGGAGCATCTCATGGGAGGGGGTGGGATTATCTTACCCGCAAAGCTTCGGGAGTGGCAGTTTGCTCCATTGTTTCGGCGACATACCGTACACTCCCACACACACACACACACACACACACACGCGTAAATTAATTTCCATTCAACTGCCAGGCAGTAAATCGACTTTGTGTTAATTCTGCTGGAAAATATGTTCCACATCAACTGTTGGGGCTTGCCGCCCCAATTACACCAAGTTGATCCCAAGTACGTAATCCACGCATGGCCGTTGAGAAGCAGTCTCCCACGCATGCACATGTTTGAACAATGAGTGCTGAATGTTTTATGTTCTACTCTCTTTCTTTCTCTGATTGCAGATCTGAAACGGGAAGCAACAATATGTCACATGCTGAAGCATCCCCACATCGTCGAGCTGCTGGAAACGTACAGCTCCGAAGGCATGCTGTATATGGTGTTCGAATAGTAAGTACTAACCTTTTTGTCCCTTTGATTCTCCCCGCGCGGGAGTAATACAGCAAACGCTACGACGGATGCTGCGATGGTGATGAAATATTTACGCGGTGTGCGACAACGAAACAACGGCGCGGAAAGGTTGACTATGATGTTTCCTTCCGAGTTATGAAAGTGGGAATTGTGCCCTCCCCGAGACTGGCCCCGAGTTGTCAGTAAATCTTGTCAGACCCCGGACATAAGTGGGGTTTTAGTCACGAGATGAATCATTGATTAGGACCATAAAGACGTTGGTTGATCCTGGAATTGATTATATCCGCTGCCTGCAGTGGCGGAAGTGGTTGTGGATTTTTGTATGGCATCTCGAATAATAGAGTTGGAGAACTGCGTGAGTATAGTCTATGAATGGTAACGGGCTTTTAATTAATAATGTATGAATCATTTAGCGGTATTCTCGGTTAACAGCTCATGGAAGTAAATTCAGGATTAGGCCTATTTTTGTTATAACCAAATGATTCGCAACGTTATTTGAAAAGAAAGGGCTTAGAATATTATTTCAAGTTCCAATTTCATCTTTTGAAACGATGTCATATTATTGAATTACCAATGATTTGAGATATAAATATACTATTACTAATTTTTCGTTATTATTTTTTAACGATGCATTCAAAATTTTATTGTTTAAGGAAAGTTTCTTGACTACTTTGTCGATCGCATATTTCTATCAGCTAGATTATGAGTTATTGTTTTTTGAAAAGAAGACTTACGATAAGCCTTCATAAAAATCAGTGTGAAATGAAATTGTTCGTACACCTAAAATGAATTTCCAGCACATGTTTTGGAATCTTGCTTTATAACATTATATGAGCTTTGAAATAACAGAAAATGTGCTACTTTCCCAAACTGGTACAGCATTTGTATAACAGCCATTTCATACTAAACCGATATAGTGATTCTCAGATTTCCGTAATTTTGTTCTTTACCACAAAACATTCGACCCCTATTTTCCTATTTTTTTCATTAGGGAGACCATTTCCATTTTAGGGTGGTCCAAAAAATCAACTTTTTCCCTTTTTTCCCAAAAATTATTTTTTTCAAAAATTCATAACTTTTGAAGTATGATAGACATTCCGATGATAGACATATCAAATTAAAGGCGATCTAGTCATCTTTAAAAATATCACACAACACACAAAAGGATTTTGTTCTCATAATTATTTATTGCATTTGTTTTTTTTATAATTTACATGGTCTCGGAACCAAGGGCGCTATGTATTTTAAATATTTTTTCTTGAAAGCTGAGGTAACGCAAGGAGAGAAAGGAGAGAAAGGTCGGAAACAACGAGTAATGAGGAAAAATCATTTAATGCAAGCGTACGTCATGGGGGGATCCTATGTTAAACTTTATCCTACGTCAACAATAAAGGAATACAGAATGAGAAAAAAGAAAGAACAAAAATAAAAACGAGAAGAAAAAGAAAAAGGAGGAGGAAAAAAGATGAAAAAAAACAAGCAGAAAATGTAGAGGGAAAATTAAAAAAAACAAAAACAAGAAGAAGGAGAAGAAAAAGAAAACAAGAAGGAAAAATCACAGATTTTATAGATTTCAGAGACTTTAGACATTTTAGAGATTTCAGAGACTTCAGAGATATCAGAGCTTCCAGAGATTTCAGAGATTTAAGGGATTTCAGAAATTTTAGAGACATCAGAGCTTCCAAAGATTTCAGAGATTTCACAGATTTCAAAGAATTCAAAGATTTCAGTGATTTCGAAGATTTCAGAGATTTCTGAGATTTCTGAGATTTCACTGATTTCAGGAATTTCATAGACTTCAGATATTTCAAAGATTTCAAAGATTTCGGAGATTCCAGAGATTTCAGAGATTTCAGAGATTTTAGTGATTATAGAGATTTTAGAGATTTCAGAAGTTTCCGAGAATTCAAAAATTTCATAGATTTCAAGATTTCAAGATTCCAGAAATTTCACTGATTTCAGAGATTTCATAGACTTCAGATATTTCAAAGATTTCAAAGATTTCGGAGATTCCAGAAATTCCAGAGATTTTAGAGATTTCAGAGATTTTAGGGATCTCAGAGATTTTAGTGATTTCAGAGAATTTAAAGATTTCAGAGATTTCACAGACAGAAATTTCAAAGATTTTCGATATTTCAGAGATTTAAGATATTTCAGAGATTTTCGAGACTTTAGAGATTCAATAGATTTCAGAGAGCACAGATTTTAGGAAATTTTAGAGACTTCAAACATTTTAAACATTTCAGAAATTCTAGAAATAAGTATGATAAATTTCCGAGATTTTGGAGATTTCGAGGATTCAGAGTTTTTTTTACAGGTTTCAGAGGTTTCAGGTTTTTTTTTAAAGATTTCAGAGATTTAAGAGATTTCAGAGATTTCAGAGATTTTATATTATTCAGAATTTTCAAGAATTTCAGAGATTTTAGATATTTTAGAGTCTTCAGAGATTTTAGAGATCTCAAAAGTTTCAGAAATTTTGGTGTCTTCAGAGATTCTAGGAACTTCAGAGATTTCAAAGATATTAGAGATTTCAGAGATTTCAGAGATTTCAGAGATTTCAGAGATTTCAGATATTTCAGTGATTTCAGATGTTTCAGAGGTTTCAGTGATTTTAGAGATTTCAGAGTTTTTTGAGACTTTATAGATTCCACAGATTTCAGAGATTTCAAACATTTCAGAGATTTTCAAGAATTAAGAGATTTTAGAGATTTCAGAAATTTCAGATATTTCAAAGATTTTTAGATTAGAGATTTCACAGATTTCATAGATTTTAAGAGATTTCAGAGATTTAAAAATTTTAAAACATTTCAGAGATTTCCGAGATTTTGGGGATTCAGAGTTTTTCAGAGGTTCAGAGCTTTCGGAGATTATAGAAGTTTCGGTGATTTCAGAAATATTCAATGTTTCCGAGATTTTTTAAATAACCGAGATTTCAAAGACTTCAGAGATTTCAAACATTCCAGAGATTCCACAGTTTTTGGAGATTTCAGATATTTTAGAAATTTCAGAAATTTTAGAGATTTCAGAGATTTTAGAGATTTTATCGATTTTATAGATTTTATAGATTTTATAGATTTTATAGATCTTAGCGATTTTAGGGATTTCAGAGATTTTATAAGTTTCCTAGATTTCAGAGATTTCAGAGTATTCAGATGTTTAAGAGATTTTAATGATCTTAGAGATTCTAAAGATTTCAGAAGCTCTCGTGATTTCGGAGAGTTTAAAGATTTCAGAAATTTCAGAGATATTCGAGACGAGGTTTCAGAGCTTTCGGTGATTACAGAGATTTTAGTGATTTAAGAAATTTTCGAGGTTTCCGAGATTTTCGAGACATCCGAGATTTCACAGATATTAAAAATTTCAGATATTTCAGAGATTTCAAAGATTTCAAAGATTTCTGATGTTTCTGAGATTGCCAACATTTCAGAGATTTCACAGATTGTGGAGATTTAAGATTTCATAGATTTCAGAAGTTTCAGAGATTTTAGAGACTTCAGAGATTTCAGAGATCTCAGAGATTTCAGAGATTTCAGAGATTTCAGAGATTTTAGAGACTTCAGATTTCACAGATTTCAGAGGCTTTAGATAATTCAGAGATTTTAGTGATTTTAGACATTTCCGAGACTTCGGTGATTTCAGAGATTTGAGATATTTGACAGATTTAAGAGATTGCAGAGATTTCAGGAGTTTTAAGAGATTTTAAATATTTCAGAGATTTCAGAGATTTTGGAGATTCAGAGATTTCAGTGTTTTTCGGAGTTCTTCAGAGGTTGCAGAGCTTTACAGGAGATTACAGAGGTTTAAGTGATTTCAGAAATTTTCGAGGATTCCAAGATTTCCGAGATATCCGAGATTTCCAAAATTTCAGAAATTTTAGAGAGTTCAAAGATTTCAGAGGTTTCAGAGGTTTCAGAGATTTCAGAGATTTCAGAGATTTCAGAGATTCCACAGATTTTAGAGATTTCAGAGATTTTAAATATTTAAGAGATTTTCGAGACTTTAGAAATTTCATAGTTTTCAGAGAGCTCAGATCTTTTAGGAGATTTCAGAGATTTCAAACATTTCAATAATTTCAGAGATTCCAGATGTATCAAATATTTCCGAAATTTCCGATACTTTGGAGATTTAGAGAATTCAGAGTTTTTCAAAGGTTCAGAGCTTTCGGAAATTATAAAGGTTTCGACGATGGCAGAAATTTTCGAGGTTTTCGAGATCTCTAATATCTCGAAAACCTAGAAAATTTCAAAGATTTCAGAAATTTTAAACATTCCAGTGATTTTACAGATTTTGGAGATTTCTGAGATTTCAGAGATTTTAGAGATTTCAGAGTCTTTAGAGAATCTAGAGAATTCAGAGATTGCAGAGATTTTTGATTTCAGAGATATTAGAGATTTCAAATTTAAATTGAAGATGTCAAATTCAGGATACAGAAACCAGGGTTGAGATAAAGCTTCTCACTAATAATTCCGATCCGTGTATTAAATGCACTTTTTTAAGAATCTAAATGTCGATTGCACATTTCAGACAGCGAACTCAGTCTCGGACAAGGATTAAGATTCCCATTCCACACTCTAAAACAAATCATGACTTCAGCTGTATTTTAAGTTTTACATTTCACGATATTAGTCGATGGATCAATGTTCGGAATATACACTCGGCAAAAATAAATTAAAGCGACAGAGTGCGATGTCAAAAACTTCAAGTGATTTTTGACATGATGTAAGTAATTTCGTGAAAAAAAATCAACGCACACAGACTGAATCTACATCATTAATTTATTATTTAATTTTTACGAGTACATTTTTATCTTTGGATGGCTAGGTGTAGTGGACAACAATATCGGGAAGAAATAAAAAATCAATTTTTTTCAAGTTTCAGAAGTTTTTTCAGAGATTTTAGAGATTCTTGAGACCTCAGAGATGTTCGAGACTTAAGAGATTCCACAGATTTCAGAGATTTCAGAGAGCTGAGAGATTTTAAGAGATTTCAGAGATTTCAAACATTTCAGAGATTTCAGAGATTCTGCAGATTCAGTGATTTCAGAGTTTTTCAGAGTTTTTCAGAGCTTTTCAGAGGTTTCAGAGCTTTCGGTGAATACATAGATTTCAATGATTTCAGAAATGTTCGAGGTTTCCGAGATTTATGCGTTATCCGAGAGTTCAAAGATTTCAAAGATTTCAGAGATTTCAGAGATTTCTATGATTTCAAAGATTTGTGAGGTTTCAGAGATTTTACACATTGTGAGATTTTAGAGATTCCAGAGATTTCAGATTTTTTAGAGATTTTCGAGACTTGAGATTTCAGAGATTTCAGAGAGTTCAGAGACTGAGAGATTTCAGAGATTTCAAACGTTTCAAAAAGTTCAGAGTTTTCCGAGATTTCTGAGATTTTCGAGATATCCGAGATTTTGGAGATTTAGAGAATTCAGAGTTTTTCAGTTTCGTTTTTTATGCATATATTTTTCGTTTATTGAAAATAAAAGAAGAATTAAATTTTTGATTCATCCCCTTAAAGTCAGAAAACACCTTTCTCACATGAAAAAAATATTTTTTTTCCAGAACCTCTCCGAAGGTGATAAATGATCATATTTGATAAAAAAAATCCTTCTACGTATATGTTCGAATTTCAACAATGACAGAGTTAGCTTCTCTCTAATATTTCTCACACATACACGCACTCCTCACCCACGAACTTACGAAAACGGAAGTTACGAATCGTTCATTTTGAGAGTACGCATAGCATTCTGTTTTTCTGGTACAATTTGCGATGAAGTGCTCCTTTAGTTTACTCCAAACTTTGGAAAATCGGCTTAAAAATTGCTTAACGTATCAATATGAAATGTTCACAGGTGTTTTCGTAATACACCAGGCTAAAAATTTGTCTAACGCTTGATACGAAATGCATAAAGTTTGTAACACAAACTATTAGTGTCGTCAAAGAGACATTTCATATTTTCCGACAGACCTCTTCCAACAAGCACCAAAAGCTGTACTCGTGTGTTGTTTCCACGAGAAGGAGAGAGAAAGCATCACGAACGAACAAGGAAAAAAAAGGTTTTTGCTGACACTTCTCATATTGGTCGGCCAAAAATTAATCAAACCGAACCGGATCAGGAAGCACAACGGTCGCACGATAAACAAGCACCGAGAGGCCGCATCTAAACCGCTTCGGGGTATCTCTCCTTCCTCCTTGCCGCATTCAACCTTGCGTGTGCTACCCCAAATCACAATACATATGCAGTGGATATCAGCATGTCGTGTTGCATGGCGCAGGATCTGCCTGGAGCCTGTGCAACATAATAGTCGCTTCATGGAAAGGCTGTTTTTGGTCGCAAAAGAGCGAGAGGCCACTTTACGCCAATACCAGTGAGGACTACATTCCGTACATTTTTTGTGCGAAAAAACGTGTAAAAAGTCACCCGCAGGATACATCAATGCGAAACAACAAATGGAAGTGATGACTTCTGGCTCGGATGCGTACTTCACGCTGACATTTTTTTCGGTGAAGTGATGAATCTTCGCAAAAAAAAACAATTCTGATGGACACGGGGGCGTATACTCTGCACTGGCAGACGTTTCAATTAGCGCACCGATTGATTCGTGGAAAGGGGAGGTGATTTTTGTGAGTTCATTACTGAGAATATTGTCGAACGAAGGCAACAAAAGCCATCCTCGCTAGCATGCCGGACCATTAGGTAGGGTTCTTTTTTTCGATCGCAAATTGGAATTCATATTGCATTGTATCCAGGCACATAAGTTGAAACGTATAAGCTCGAGGCAGTTATCACAGTATTTATGAAACCATACTTCGTGGGATTTAAAACAGCTAAAGTAACAACTCTGAACGTACAATACGGCAATCCCATGGCAACACAAAAAGGGCACACTTTCTAACATCTATATGATAATTTGAAGTTCACTCTGACGATAGAAGGAGAGACGGTATAATCCCAGCCAAATCCCATCCACATGCAGATCTGGCGTTCCCAATTTCGAGCCGAAATTATTCTCACATCCATCAGTGTTGGGGTATGTGCGCCACATTTCAATCGAAAAAGTTCACCGGGCGACCGTTTTGCTTCTTTTCTATTTTGTCTCTAGCATAACCATCTGCTGAGAGGCAGCATTCTTCATCCAGTGCAGAGCCCCCACATCAGGCTGATATTCCCTGGAAGGTTGTTATTGAATGTGGGCAATTAAACAATTCAAATTTCATGGGAGGATAACGCATTTGGGAAAAGCTGTCGTGAGCTGCTTTACTCAATCTGTAAGAAGATAGCATGAACCGGCAGGATCTATTGAATGAGAAGCACACTCAAACTAGCGTTGGCAGAAAACATTTCAACTTCGGCAGAAAAAATCCTTTTTCATGTGCTGAAGGGTGAAATGAACAAATAAAAGCACCTTTTTCAAAACCTTTAAAGTGTTTGTATGTATGGGAGCAGACACATCTTTCTCTCAGACTGAACGTCAGCTTTGGATTGTACCAAAAACAAAGTCCAAATGATGTCAACGAGGATCGAACCAAGGCCGGCTGAAATGCAAGACTGTTTTACACGACCATGCCATCCACATAGCCACTGGTGCTGTTACATAAATGTGTGATAATATTACATTTCATTATGAAATGAAAATGGGAACTGTTTTCTAAGAGTAAAAAGGATAATATAAACGTGAATCTATATTTAAAGACTGTACCAGTATTTGAGAGCAGCACATTTTCTGATATTTTTAGGCTCATTTGATGTAATAAATCGGGATTCTAAAACATGTGCTAAAATTAATTTTGGGTGTATGAGTAATTAAGCTTTGGGTGAAAAGATAGTGTATTGGCTGAAGTGCAATCTAGAAGTATTAAAGGCGATCTGGCGTAGTGGCTAGCACCAACACCTCTCACACTAATGATCACGAGTTGAGTTCTCACTCTCAACATGCTTTCTTCGGAATGGAAGTAAAGCCTTTGGTCAGAGTGGCAAACCACTCAAAAGGCTGAAAGTCACCATAAAGGTAATATTATGCTATCCGGCACGTAGCGTAACCGGCACGGCACGTTTCATGTAAGACAAATATTATTACATTTGTTTCAAATGTGTATGCGTATATATTGCGGAACGACTCCGGGCATACACAGCACGTTTCAGACAAATGCATGAAGAAATTCTCGAGAAGAATATTTTGCCGGTGCCGAAGCACGAACTACACGGGCGAGTGGCACCATACATACAAATCAAATGTTAAAGTTCGTGGTATGGATGCGTTCGTCACTCTTCGGTTCGGCATCGGTTCAACCACCAGTAGCTATACCTGGCTACAGTGTCGACATCTGGTGGCAATATTCATTTAGGGAGGCGCGACCATTTTTTTCCCGCCTGCAACAAAATGTGGTTTTCGTTTAAATAAAATATATATTCGATATAGAAAAGTTATTTTATCATTCATAATTTTAATTTTGAAGTGCGTTCATTCCACATGAAAATCCAGTACAGTAATTGTCGCTTCCCGAAATTATGATACGCAGCTGAATGTTGTCAACACGGATTTACTCTCTCGCTTCGAAAACAAATTCCTCTGCTCCATCTGCGCTGCCGGCCCGTACTGAGAGGTCGCTATGCCTGATAATATAAATACATTATGTATTTGTCGGCCCGTGCCGGTACGTGCCGGTTACGCCACGTGCTGATTAATATAAAACCACCTCAATATAGCAAACAAAAATATAGAAGGCAGAGTTTTTGAACGGAAAATAGGCATATAATGCGTAATGAGTATGAGCAAATTTCTACAGTTTGTCCCAATACTATGCGGCAGTGACAGACAACGTATGCGTCACGACGCTATAATGCGGTAATTGGTTGAATTTCCATTATCCTCAGTTACCAGTCATCATATGCCCCACGATTTTATTTTAGTCTCATCAATGCTCTAGATTAATGAACGAAGGAGTGTGATAACTACTAACTGCTATTTTCCCAATTATTTTCTAGCTTTTAGTAAATTATCTGTATTGTTATTATTACGTTTGATCACAAAGAAACCGTTTAACTTGGAAAGATTTTTTGTACTTATTTTATTTTCTAATTTTTAGTACATTATTTTTATCATTAGTACAGGATCTTTCAGATTAAACGCTCACGCAACAAATTTTAATAACTTCTACAAAAGTGAACCGATTTTAATTTAAAAAAAAAGAAAATAAAGCTTATTTTGGGACACTTTCGATGTGACCACCCCTTTTTTCGATAACGCGTTTTAAGCGGTGAACAAAATTCTTCATACACAACTCCAACATTACGACTTCGATGCTGTTAAGAATCCGAGTTGTTTCTTCTTTAAGTTCCTCCAAATTTTGTAGCTTACTAACATAGCAGCGGTCCTTCACGTACCCCCAGAGGAAGTTATCGACGACGAGAAATGTTGAAATTCGTACCATAAGAGGACAAAGTTTCATTAAGGCTTCGGTTCTCCTAAATTGTCGTCCCGATGTGCAGTGTCACCATCGACGGAGCGAAACAAATTTTAATGAGGAGCTATTCGATTTTTTTTACGTGAGCGTTTAATCTGTAAGACCTTGTATATTTTTCGACAATGAAACCATTCAACAAATGTTTGTATCATACTTAATTTTTTTGGAATGTTTTCATGATGTACTGTATTCTGTTAGTCAAATCATTTCATTTGATACTAATATCAAGGGGGTTGCCCAAAATACATTGTCGACCATTTAGTGGCGGTGACCTTCTTGGGCTTATGTTGTTAATAATGTAGTGTGTTCTCCATATCAGCCATTTTGTAACAGAGATCAAATTGAATTTTCGATATTATGCTTTCATTATTTCCTGCATGCTCAGTGTCTACCCCCATATCTTCCGGTTAGACGTAGTCCCACGTCAAAAGGCAACGCTAACGACCCGTCCTTGCGCGTCGACAGCTACCGAACGTAGAGACGTCAGTTATTCGCTCGATTAATTCAAATAATCGAATATCTGCAATTTTAATCGAGTAATTTTGTATCGAATAGTGAAAAATGAATAATGCATACATCGAATAATTATCGCGTTTAATGAAAAAGGGAATCATTCTTTCAAAAATTACTGTGTAAAATTCATTCAACCGTCATGGTTTTTTTGTCAAGATTCATCGAATATGCTAAACCATTTACGGAGTAAGAGGCGGAATTGAAGGAGATGGTCTAAACTCCCATACTAAATTGGTAGTATACAAATTCAGAGTGCCAAGGAAAATATACCATACTAGTGGTCAATGATTGTATAAATATACCTATTTTGAACTAGTAGTTATAGGGACTGAGCAGACATAATCAAAAAAAATTTGTATGTTGCTGCAATAAACATATTGTGCAATATTTTCATGGTGTGCTCTTTTTTTAATCGACCGAAAAAAATCATGAAATGCCAAATTTATCAATATACTGAAATGCTATTTCATTCAAAAACCATTATTCTGCACCATGTTTATTTTAAAATTATATTTAATTATTATAATCTTTTTTATTATAGATGTCTGTTAATTTTTTTTTTCAAGAAATAAATATTCGCTCGATTAATCGAATACTGAAAGACAATTATTCGTATGAATCAAATGTTCAAAAATGATCCCACGATTATTCGATAATCGAATAAACGAGAAATTTAGACATCTCTAATCGAACGAGCCCCGTTCTCGTCGAGTATCGCTTCGTACCGTTGCCGATGCTTCTTGATCGTGTTGGTGCGAGCGATGAATTTCTTTCTCGCTTGTTTCGTTGTGCTGCCAAGCTTGTCTCGCAAGCGTGGTGCGGTTGTCGCATGAGAGAGTTAGAGAAAATGTTGCGTGGTTTTGCGTGTGACATTATGTATTGCAGCAAATTTGGCTAATAATGGCTACACCCTTCAGGACACGAAAAGACATTTTTTCTGCCGAAGATGAAATGTTTTCTGGCAACGCTAGTTTGGGTGAACACTCCTCATATTCATGATAACAGATACAAAATTAAGATTCTGATCCAGATTGCATGTTCCAAATTCTAGATTTCAAATCTAATTTCTGAAATGGATTAGGAATTCCAGATTGAGAGTTGAGATCTAGATTTCGAAAGATTGAAATTTACAACACGAATTCCGGTTTAACATTCCATATTTTGGATTCTTGTTTCGAGACTTGGTTCAAGAATTTAGATTTGTTCGTCCGATTTTCGACACCGACACCTTGATTTCAATTGCATATTCATTTTTTCCCACTTCGATTCTAAATCTCAGATTTCAAATATCAAATGATGATAAATGTGATATGTAGCTAACGAAAATCTCAACCTAATTCAATCAATAACTCGACATTTTCAATTTTGCGACATGGTCTGCTCTGACCTAGCACCGACCATTTCGTACTCAGATTGCCGTAATTATGTTTTGATTTATTATTTCAACTCTACATCCAAAATTACTTTCAGCACAAGTTTTGGCATCCCGACTTTCACATCGAATGGACTTAAAAATAACAGAAAATGTGCTACTCTCCCATACTGGTTAGTTAGTGTTCAATATCTCGCGTAATATTGATCATACAATTTCATGTTTAGGCTCGTTGTAAAGGTGATGATTCACACTAAAAAAATTCTTTTGCTGTTTTTTTGTTTGTTCCATTCAGTTGTGGGTTACAGAACCCCCTGCAACAACAGAGAGAAAATTCGGTGCATTTTACACTTTTTGTTTCATAAATGCGATGTTATTTTTAAATTATTTTTTTCCTAAATGTTTTTTTTTAATTTTTTAATTAATTTTAATTTTTTTGTTTTTTTAAATTACAATACACTGAATTGAGATCTCTACTGTCAACAACGGGACTGTTTGAAGCTAGCGATTGAGCAGAAACATTCAGAATTGGCCAACAGACGAGGTGTTGTGTTCCATCCAGACAACGCAAGGCTACTTAACTCCGAAAGCTTGATTGGGATGTTTTAATGCGTCCACCATATAGCCCGAATCTGGCACCAAGCGATTACCACATTTTTTTTTTCCAGAGATATAAGAAACTGGGATCAAGAGAAGATTGTAGATTTTTTCGCCAATCATGACCAACTTATCTATGATAGAGAGAATATGAAGCTACCTTTAGAATGGTAATAAATTTGACATCGAAACGGTGTATATTTGACCCAAATCGGGCAATCCGAAGTATATAAAATAAGTTTTGAATTTCACCCAAAAATATTGGTTAACTTTCTCCCCAACCTAAAATTATATATATATATATCATAGCAATATAAGAGCAATATGAGCGAGCGAAACAAGAGACACATTGCAAAAAAGTACGCATTTTTGCATACTTTGTTACATACACGGTCCAGACCGAATAGGATATAGGTTCACATTTATGTTCTCCTTTTTACTCCTAGAAAACACTTTCCAACTTCACTTTATAATGAGGTGTAATACGATCACGCATTTATCCAACATCACCAGTGGCTATGTGAATAGCGTGGTCGTGTAAACCAGCCGGCCTTGATTCGATGTCTTTTGACCTCGTTGGCCTTTTTTGGGTACAATCCCGAGTTGATGTTCAGTCTGAGAGAAATAGATGTCTACTCCAATACAAGATTAAATGTTTTCTGTCAACACTAGTTTGGGCGTACATTCGGACTCCGAATTCCTTATTCAGGCTACAGAGTTTGAATTTGGACCCCAATTTTCAGATTGCAAATCGCAACAGGTAGGGGAAGATTGTTCTAATCCGACTGGTGGTCCTGAACCGACCTTCCCGTGGATCTCGGTTATGACGCTACCCTCCGATTTGAGGTAGTGTCGTTGACAATTTGGTTGTATGGGGGCCTTTTTTCTGCTCCCTTCATTCTAGCGTTTTGTCGCCATTTTGTGCGGAATATTATAAAACTAGACAAAACCAATTGCTTACGATCTTCTCATTAAAACAAGCTATATAAATTGAATTTACCTGTTGCCTGTAGTTATTTGCCGTTATTTGAAAAAAGTCGGTGTAGCCCCGAACCAACCCAAAGAACAGGTGGTCCTAAACCGCCCCCTATTTTTGCTTCGCAGTTATTCATTCAGTTATTCCTCAGGTGATTATCATCAATAGCTCGCACAAGCTTGGCTCATCGGGCGGCGCTCACTACCGGGGAACGCATTTGCTGGTTTTGTCAGACACCTTTCATTAATTCACGTCGGCGGCGTGAACGTATTAAAACATTTATTTGCGTTTGTGTGTACCTTACAGGGTGCCAATGAAAATGGTCATATCTAATTCCCAAAAGGTACCTCATTAAAAATGTTCACCACCACCACACCCTATGCCAAATATCAGCTCAATCGGATTTAAGGGAGAGTGGCGCTAAGTGGTCAAGTTTGAGTTTTTTGAAAATCAAAAAATTACCCAAGGGGGGAGTAAAATAAATCGGGGTTTTCGATAAAAAATTTTGATGCCAAATGTCTTAAAATTGCCTGCAACGTCGAGATCTAGTGTTATCCCGAAAAAAAAGTTTTTCAAACTAGGACTAGGACTAGGACACTCTAGGACTATTTTTTCGAATACGAGACGAAACGTATGGTTTTGGGTACCAATAAAAATAGTGTTCTCGAATTTTCATTTGGAACTTGCTGCGAAATGTTGATTTGCACGATAATATACCCTAGGCAAAATATTAGCTTATTCGAACTTCATTTATTAGTGTCAGAGACGTAAAAATTATTTTAAAAACGAAAGATCACCGAAAATAAGGGTTTTAAAAAAAAATGTTGATACCAAATGTCTTGCTCGTGGACATTAACTGTAATCTCCAAAAAATCTTTGGTCGAAAAATTTTTTTTTGCTCTTAGTCGTTTTTTCGTCTGAAAAGTCGATTTTTGACAAAAAATTTTTTTAGATAACTGTAACTGTCTCGACGTGTTATGCAATTCTAAGACATTTGGCATTAAAAATTTGTTTTGAAAACCCCTATTCCCGGTGATTTTTCGTTTTAAAAAAACTCAACTTTTAACGTCTGCCACACTTATAAATGAAGTTCGAATGAGCTAAAATTCAGCATAGGGTATATTATCGTACAAATCAACATTTCGCAACAAGTTCCGAATGATCGTCTCGTATTCAAAAAAAATTTTTTTTTCGAGATGACACTAGATCTCGACGTTTCAGGAAATTTTATATCATTTGGCATCAACAATTTTTTTTCGAAAACCCCGATTTCCTTCACTCCCCTCTTGGGTGATTTGTCGATTTTCAAAAAACTCAAATTTTGACCACTTTGCGCCACTCTCCATGTTTTTTCGAGGTGGTGAACATTTTGTATAGGGAAACTTTGACAAACATAAGAATTATTATGAATCGCTTTGGATGGGAGGCAAAAGGCGGCACAAATTGTTTGCTAAACAAGGTGTTTTTCAGGAATGTTCGACAGTATCGCTGATCTAATATGATGAAACAACGATCAGGCACACATAGTGCAGCTTATGACGTAATATTTGGGAAACTTATGGCTGAGCTATTCCAAAAGTTACTTCAGTTACTTCGCGTAATCTCTTAGCTACTGAAGTGAAATGGCACTGATAGCAGCACGATACACGAGTCTAACTTCCTATTAACATGAAAGCAAACATATAATATGAGTCTGTGGCTGTGTCTTGCTTTGAAATTCGAACCCATTTCGAGCTTCATTATCTGCGCTTGGGAATCCCAACTGCTGGAAAAATCAGCGTTCCGCTTGGAAGCAGGACGCGTAATTCATAATGTTCCCCTAATTATGGATGCCATCCTAACTCCCAGCTCGGCTTGAGCAAACATTCTTCCCAATGCTGCGCCTTGTGTGCACTGTAGTTACCCGGCTACAAGCTCTGCGTTCTTCCTGCAGCTCAAACGAATTCGTTTCTTTGAAGCTGCTGGAGCGGAAAATGTTCATCCTCGACAGCTTGCTCTCCGGAAGGGGGTGGTTGGTAGGTGGTTTCCATGACAGTCGAAAATGCAGCAGCAGCTAGCTTTTGTGGTATAGGGACAATTGTAAGGATTGTATATCTTCCCAATTGAAACGATTCGTCTTTGTGGCTGTTTCAAAAGCGAAATAGAGCTAATAGACTGCAGTTTGTGGGGCAATATTTGGGAAGCGTTAGATGGAACCATTGAAATCCAGAATTATTTGATTACGAATCAGTGATCCTTGCTTGTTGGCTAGGAAATTGCAGCAGAGAAGCATAGACCATCATCTTTGACCAGTACAATCGTTTATATGGACTGTATTCTCCTTGAACACAAACACATGCGTTTCTCGGACTAGGAACAAAGACTAATCTCATTCGAACAACATAATTGAAACTAAACACAATTAAACTACTGATGCTCGGACCTAAAAGCTGCAAGTGTTATTGTTTAAGAGTTGGTGTGTCTTGTTCCACGAAAAGAATTACAGCGGATTTTCTCACTTCATCACACCATCATCTAGCCTCATAACGACACTTACGAAAGGGGTTCGTAAGCCGTCTTGAAGGCACAATCCTGGCGAGACAAGAACGGGGAAAATACAAATTAAATAATAATCCCACGCTTCACACCTGTCTCCCGTCATGACGCACATTGTCAAGCTAGCCAAGTCATCGTTCTCCGTTCTCTCATTCGGAATCCTTCTTTCGTCCTCGAGAGCCAAGCTGTTGTCTTCATTATCATAGAGCCAGATGCGCCACATGCCATATGCTATTTAATGCTGTCATCGAGATTATGATAACAGACTTTCGCCTTTCGCTTGCGTCTGCCACGGCATGCAACGATCCAAAGACAATGCCAATGGGCAAAAGACCATCGTTTTGCTACATCGCACCAACACGGCACTTCTAGAGTTTTGTATTCGTTTCTGCAGTTAAGGTAGAAGCAGATGTGGGGCTTCCCGGCTTACAAAAAAGTTTGCTCCTGTTGGCAGATTTGAATTAGAAAAAGATAATTGCTCGTCGGAATGCTTACGGCAGCTAAAAGCTGTGAATAAATAGTTCATGGTGATTGCATAAGATACCCTATTCCGTATTGTTCTGAATCAAACTTAACGCTGTTAAATGTTGGAAAGTGTTTTACACATTCTGTATGAAATAACAGGGACATGAAGGTACTATTCTCGAGAAAAGAACTTTTCGTTCACATTTATTTTCCATTCCTGAAATCGGAAAGATAGCTAAATCATTATATCGTCAGCATTCCCCTTTCGTGTTTTTAATTTTTTTCTTCTCTTCCTCTTTTCCTTTTCATTTATCTATTTCTTCTGCTTTTTCTTTTTCTTTTTCTGTTTCTATTGTTGTTTTTCTTTTTCTTTTTCTCTTCCATCTTCTTTTTCTTTTTGTTCTTATTTTTATTTTTCTATTTCTTATTAATTTTATGGTAATCTTTGGTTCGTATTTTGAATTCCAAATCTGGAATTCAATTCTGAATCCATGATACCATGTATCATATCGAAAGAATTCCTTCATAGTGACATCGCACGATAAATTGAAGCGAATATGCGAATCGCTTGGTTACCTATAATTTATAATATAATTTATTATTTTTTTTTCCTTTTCTTTTTCTTTTTCTTCTTCTTTTTCTTTTTCTTTTTCTTCTTCTTTTTCTTTTTCTTTATCTTTTTCTTTTCTTTTTCTTTTTCTTTTGGCAGACTTATCTCACTTCTTAACTAGGCGAACCTAGCCAGAATTTTCACCTGCCCCCGGGCTTCTGAATGCCAAAGGGGGACTAGGCTCTGCGGAATGCACGTATCTGCATGCTCGTGCTGTTTCAGTCCTGACCGAGAAATTGTCGGACAATCGCGCAGGTGCTAAGGATGACCGACTTTTGAATGCCGGCCAATTCCTTCTCCATATTCAACACCTTTAGCGCTTCCAGAAGTGTCTTCGGGACAATTCCAGTTCCAGAGAGAACGACTGGAACATTTCTTGGGACCTCCCTTAGCCCCCACAGTTCCTTGAGCTCCACGGCCAATGGTCGGTACTTGCAGATTTTGCGACCGTGAGTCTCCTCCAGATTCTGGTTCAGTGGAATAGCGACATCGATGATGGTGACTTTGCGGTCGCTCTTGTCGTAAACCATTATATCTGGGCGGTTGTGGTGGATCGAGAGGTCGGTCAGAACAGTGCGATCCCAGTACAGCTTGAAACGGTCATTTTCCAGGACAGGTGCAGGCAGGTACCGGTAGTTTGGTACGTTGTCTTCCAGTAGAGCACATTGGAGCGCCAGTTGTTGATGAACAATACGGGCCACGTTGTTGTGGCGCTCGGTGTAGGCTGCGTTGGCCAAGACGAGACAGCCTCCCATAATGTGCTCTATGTTTTCACCTGGTTGATGGCACATCCGGCAAATGTCATCAACGTCTTGATGCCAGACGTACCGCCTGCAGTTTCTCGTCGGCATTATCCTGTCCTGGATGGCTATCATGTCGGCTTCTACTACTGAAGAGAGTTCACCACGCGTTAGCCACAGATTAGATGCGGCCTTGTCGACGTGTGGCCGGTCCAGTTGATGGGGGTGGGCACCATGCACTGCCTTCTGCTTCCAAGCTGCAATCTTCTCCTCCACTGTCTGCAGATTGCAGTTGAGTTGGTACTCCGCTTGCGCCAAGTGCAGAGCGCTGTATCCTCTGTCGGCGGCGCAGACAGCCCGGTATAGCGCGTTTTGGTTGGCGCGTTCTGCGAAGTACTCGCGCAGTTGTCGTACCTGGGCAACACACAGTGCAGATATGTCGACTATTCCAAGTCCCCCTTCTTTGCGTGGCAGTGAAACTCTCTCCAGTGCCGATTGAGGATGGTGCATTCCGGCCTCTTTAAATGCTTTCCTCATCCTCCTCTCAAGGTCCTCTAGGTCAGTTTTGCTCCATTTGACTAAACCAAAACTGAAGGTCAGCAGGGGAACCGCGAATGTGTTGATCGCGCGTACCTTGTTCCCCGCGTTGAGGAAAGTCCTCAGGACACAGTTCACTCGACTCAAGAACTTGTCTCGCAGCTCCGTCTTGATGTCGGAGTGGCGAATCCCGGTGAGCTGTCGGAATCCAAGATATTTCTAGGATTCGCCACGAACCATGTCTCTTACAAACTCGCCGTCATAGACCTCGTAAAATCCGGATTCGGTAAGCTGCCCTTTCAGCAGATGGACACAGCGGCACTTGTCGAGGCCGAACTCCATGCAGATGTCCCTGCTTATGTCTTCGACAACCCGCTACACCTAGACGCTGACGTGAATCAGCGTAGACCTTGAGATCGTCCATGTAAAAGGTATGGGTCACTTCTTCGTGGGCGCCGTCGCCATACCTTATTTTATAGCCATGACCGTTTCTATTGAGCGTCCTACTGAGGGGGTTCAGTGCCAGACAAAACCAAAGCGGGCTGAAAGAGTCGCCTTGGAATATCCCCCTCTTTATCTGCAGCGTTCTAGACTGCAACACATTTTCCCCATCACTGAGGTGCAGAGACGTACTCCACTGCCTCATCGCATGCTGCAGGAACCTAACGACGACGGGATCAATTTTGTAGAGCTCCAATACCCGGACGAGAAACGAGTGAGGTATGGAGTCATAAGCCTTCCTGTAATCGATGTAGGCCATACTTAGGTTCCGCTGGTTATATACCGCCTGGCCGACTATGGCTGCGTCGATGATGGCCTGGTCTTTGCAGCCATGCGTATTTTTCCTGCATCCTTTCTGCTCTTCTGCGATGATGTGATGGTGTTCGCAGTGAGCAGAAACTTTGGCGGTAATTATGCTGCTCAGTATTTTGTACAGACTCGATAGGCACGTTATCGGTCTGTACTTTGATGGGTTCAATGTGTTGCTGTCTTTCGGGAGGAGGAAGGTGATGCCACGGGTGGCGAATTCAGGAAGGTTGTGTGGGTCACGTAGCACCTTGTTGAAGCACTCAGCTATCTTTGGATGTGCGACGGTCAGGTTCTTGTGACAAAAGTTCTGGACACCATCGGGGCCCGGTGCTGCCCAGTTCCTCAGGTACCGCGAGGCTTCGCGGACATCGTTCTCTCCGACGATGATAGCTGGCATCTCTCCAATTTCACCACAACTCTCCTCCTCCCGTCTTAACCACATTTGCCCGTCGCGATGTTCTACTGGGGTCTCCCAAATACCAGCCCAGAAGTTCGTCACACCGCTAATATCTGGCAAACCTTCGCGGTAGTCGGGCTTCTCGTCGCTAATGTGGTCGTAGAACGCTTTCTCGTTATCTCTGAACATCCGATTTTGTTCCTGGCGCTTTGCAGAGTCAGAGTAACGTTTCAGCCGTTTTGTAAGGACGCTCAATTGCTGTACCAGTGTGTCGAGTTTTTGCGTCAGCTGGTGAGCTCCCAGCTGGCGAAGTTCAGTAGGCCGCACGATCACAGCAACTTGGCGACATAATTTCGCCGATCTGCTGCCTCTTTTGTACGCCATCAGTCTTCCAATTGCGGCGCGCTTGTTTAGGATCCGTTGCTCCAATCTCCTTCGCCATGGAGGCTCACGGCTTTCACGGAGATGTTGCAGCAGTCCGCCTCTTGGCCTAATACGGTATCCTAAACTTTTGGCGGTCGCCACAGCAGCACAGTAAACTTTCAGTTGCAGCTCCTCCATGTTCTCAGCATCAATCAAGTGCAGCGGAAGAACGTACTCGTTCATGAGCTTTACTGCATTTGTCAGCCTGCGGGAATGCTGCAACTTCGGGATCCTGGGGCGCGACAAAGGGTCCGTGTGTGGTCTGGCTGTGGATCTTCCGGCTCAGGGGGTTGTTGTACTGTGGCCTCCACTGGTGCTGATTCGCGTGCCCCACTCGCGAATGAATTGCTCAGCCGTACTGAACTTCGTCTCGACACATCGCTTGCTCTGCTTGTTCTGGAGCTTAGTTCTCTCTGCACCTGCTGCTTGATCTCGTCGACTGGCGTTTGGGAGAGCATATTGTTGCGTACAATCGCTCTACGCCTCGCGTTCATCGCGTTTTGGTCAAGCCTCCCGACGAACTCTGGATACGCTTCCTCGAACATTGCGAGTATTCGAGGGCGACCGCTCATGTCCGTCTCCAAAGCAGTGATGTAATAGGCGCGGATCACGAATTCGTTCATTTCGTGTGTCCACATGATCCGTCGCCTAGTAGTACCCACAAGTGTGGACGACTGTCGTCTGACAGTCGCAACACGCCTCGTAGGCGCAGCGTTTCGTTGGTGATGTCGATGGCTGCTGTTTCCGTGTGGCGGTAGCTCTTCGGGTTGAACCCGGCTGGTGGCCCGCTCTTGCACATCGCCCTCCAGCCGCTGGCCGCTCGCTCTTACGCCCGTTCCAGGACCAGCTCCAGTTCGGGGACCCTCCTCGGGTGATCGCATTCGTAGTATTCGTCTTGACCTTAGCTCCATTGTCTGGGTGTATCTCCTTTGCCCGGGAGACAGCGGGTTGGCAAGGCCTCCATGACCCGGGAGGCCTTCCCCGGGAGAGATATAGCGCTCTGACTCGCTCGCACCCCCTCACTTAGCCACTTTCGACACCCGTTCTCGGAGCCAAGCCCAGGTGTGTGTTTCCAGTTCACGCCCGATCTAAAAATGTCGTCATATGATCTTCGTGGAGGCGTGAGATAGGAACATTTGAGACCAACAGGTAGGCTCCTACCCTAGTGTTGATCCCCATTTGAGAACCTTTTCTTTTTCTTTTTCTTTTTCTTTTTCTCATTTCCATCTTTTTCTTTTTGTTCTTATTTTCGTTTTTCTATTTCTTATTATTTTTCTGGTAATCTTTGGTTCGTATTTTGAATCCCAAATCTGGAATTCAATGCTGAGTCCATGAAACCATGTATCACATCGATAGAATTCCTTCTTAGTGACAGCACACGATAGATTGAAGCGAATATGCGAATCGCTTGGTTACCTGCAATTTATAATCTCTTCGCACCTGATAAGTGCACCGCAACAAAGTCACGGTGTTTTGGTGCTATATTTCTCCCGATAATCGGTCCCTCATTGACAGTTTGATGATTGTTAGCTGTAAAATTTTCCAACCCGCACGTGGCTCTGTATCCTCCCGACCATCGGATGTCTCCCAGTCTCCCCGACTTTTCCGGCAAGCTGCCATCTGATTAAAAATGCAAATTGAATGTAATCTGTAATCATGATAAAAAGCTTCTCCCACTCTTGCTCTCGCGGCAGTTTGGCGGAGGGGGTGAACAAAACGCGAAGTTAATTTACGCACACACATACATACATACATACATACACATGGATACCGCAGAACATGCTAGGCAATTCTTTCCGCTCAAAATAGCAGCTGTAAATAATGAAGTTTACGTGATGGAGTGGTATTTTTCCGAAGCGAAGCGTGGAATTACAACAAAATGGTCTTTCGCCAAACGGCGGGTTGTGGCTTTCTGTCTCGGTTATCATGGATCTCATGTATCACAAACACATCCTCTAGGGTTTTGTTTCGTTCTTCGAAACGACTCTTCAAAGTACTCTGTGCTGGTTTTTTTTCAGCGAATATCTGGCATAATGCGTTCGGATGTTTGAGTCAACCATTCCAAAGTAACGCCTACAAGGTGCGAGTATACCACCTTCTACGGCGGCAGTACCAGATCTATACAGCATGTCGGGAGCATCTAAAGGTCGCTATCGAACTATTTTTCACTGTGTTCGACGAAAATAAAAGGGAAGGTGATTGATTATAATTTGTATCGTAAGCAATTTACTAGGATCGTAAACGGAGAAATTACCCGAAATTGTCAGAAATTTTCACCCGAAAAAGCGGTGCTTTTTTATGCCCATGTTTCTACGATTCAAAATCGTGAGCGATCGATATTCACGCCGGTCACGCTCTCGCCATCAATCAGTGAGCGAAAGGGTATAGGAAGTAGATCAGGGGGTTGCTAGAATGAAGGGTTTCATTCATAAATATACATTATGTTTATTTAACTTCCTGATGGAGAAAGTGGTAGATGATAGAGTAGTGTTTCATTTTGTATTCAGAAATTAAAGATTCAAGAGGAATAATCAATTAATAATAATAATAATAATAATAATCAAGAGGAATTCAATTTTTCAATTTTTCAATTTTTCACTGTTTTACTGTAAAGATTAAAATGTATTTCTGGCTGTCTGTCCGATTCTTATGGTCTTGGACAAGAAATGTTTTTATGGTGATTAAACACTCCCCCTTTCTCTAAAGCGGGGTTGCCCTACAAATGAAACTCAAATTTCTGCATAACTCGAGAACCAATCAAGCAAATGGAACCAAACTTGGCATTTGAGGGTTTTTGGGTACAAGAAATAGTTCTATAACGGTTTGACATACCTACTTCCTTTCAAAGGGGCTACCCCTTTTTTCTTATGAAAAAAAATGGGTGAGTTATGTGTATGACATAACCGCAATGTTGACGTGGGACTACCGTTGTCTTAGTAAGAATTTGTATTGTATTGACTAAATTATCGATTGAATGAAACAATTTTCGAATTCAATTGAATTCAACATAATTGCTTTGTAAGTAAAAAAATTTGAACAGTTATCATGTAAGATCAATTCATGCATTGTAACATATTATGTTCTTCGTTACAAGCAAATTTGATGACCATCCTTTTACGTTTGATATGATGTCTAGGACTACCAAAATGTGTGAACGGAAGAGTTGTCAAACGATCATTGTATTTCACATTTCTCTATGAAATTATTACATCTCTCATGTTTACGTAGTTTTTGAAACGCCAAAGTTCATTCATCTCTGGTATCTGTAATGACGATTTTCTCCGGATTTTCGTTTTAGGGAATTATATTTCGGTCTGCACAAAGACAATCTGCATATATTTGCAAAGCGGATTCCCCCAAGCATCTTTGTTTTGAAATCCATCTTAGGGAAATACATTTCGGTGGGAACAAAAATACCCCCGACTTGCATGTATTTGCAAAGCGAATTCCCCAGGCACATTGATTTAGATGTCTGTGTTGGGGAAACCGTGAATCGGGCCAATCAGAACGAGGCAGTTAAGGCGTTTAGAAAACGCTTGACATTTTGTTTATCTCATGAAAAATAACATTTTATTAATTGTGATAGGGGCATAGAAATATTTCCTATCAATTGATGCAAACATCTTCCCGATCTATTAAGAAATGTTCGAGTTATAAGGACGAAGAATAAATAGCTAAACAACATACCTCTACAAGCGTCCAGGAGTTTACCATCCGACAAACGCTGAATGTGCCATATTTTCTTGAGCGTAAACAATTTGTACGCCAACTGCCCTTTTGAGTGCTCTTCTTCGAGATGGGATGCTGGAATAGAATCTGGTCAGTCCTCCCGGTTGGGAAGCAATTATTGAAACGTTATACGCCAATTAGTACACATTAATGATCCCACTCTTGACAAGTGGTTTCCGCATCATTCTCCAATAAGTTTTTCACGATATGCCGGCTAGATTTTTTTAACATTCATTGTATTGATGTATGGTTTGAAAATAGGTGCGAACGACACAAAAAATGCAGGTGTTGAAATTGGAATCTCTCCGGTAGTTATTTCGCATTCACACCCAGTAAAAATAAATTGCCGTGGGAAATGCATTAACGAGTTATCTATCCCGCCCCCAATCCAATCAGTGTAATCATCAATCATTCATCGGAGCCGCCCGCCTCGACGCGGGCCGATGATTTACCGCCCACCTCCCACAGCCATTACAATTATTCCAGCAATTGAATCGATTCCGCGCCGCGTCGTCCCGATTCGTCGATTCTCTGCTCATGCCATTGTGAAGATTCAGCGGGACAGTTTTTTTTTGCTTCCGGCAATATCACAATCACAATTTGAAACACAGTTTTGACAGGGGACACCACCCCTGATTTTCAATTTCAATTTCACTCACCAACGATCAAAACATAAACCGGTCTGAGAATACAGTATTAATACTTTTGTGGCTTTCTTTGTCAATACTGATGGCCATTTTGTTTGCGGTTCTACTACAAAATTGTCGCAGAAACATTACATCTAATATTATTTATTCGTCTATGTCACGCTTCAGAACAATCAGTTCAGTAGTCTTTGTTTGAACTGTATAAGTATCCGTTCCAAAATGATTGTGTTTTATTCGCAAACGATGTATAATCTCTCTTCTCATATTTTGTCTCAAAATGCAGATGAAGAAAAAAAACAGAAGACAAAAATAAAAGAAGTAGCGTGGACCGACAGACGGAAGAGTCGTACAACAGATTTTTTCATACGAAACAACAGAAAAAAAAATCGAAGAAGAATAAACTATGAGAAGTTGGAGAGTAAAACAAAACTGAAGTATAAGGAACTGTTTCTGCATTACTCGTAATATTGTCTTCTTTTCGAAGCGATTTGGCTTTGCGGCCGAGGTTGGGCTTGAGATTCTCGAAATATATCCGATTTCCATCCCCGGTAACGATCCGATGCAGAAATGACTTTCTGTTAGCAACATTTCGCAAACGCTTTTCCAGTTTTCTTATTGCCTGTCGATCGAACAGTTCGTTTTCCAGCTTCTTGGGTAATTCCTGTGACTTTTGAACGTCGGAAACCGGTTGATTGGTCAAAATATAATTGTTCTGCGAGTTGTTTTTGAGTTTTGCCATCGTCTTCGTCCCAATACAGCCATCTATCGAGAAAATAATGGCCGCATGTGGCCCGGCGGGCTCTTCTGGGCGACCCATCTGGTGTTACTTTATTTTTTAACTATTTTGTATGTATACCAATAAACCTAAGAAATCATTACCTGATTTTTTAACGTAGGACTTCGTCTTACGACAGAGTGCCATCAGAATACAGGACTCTTATGGAATAATTGATTTAAAATGACGCTGTATTTGCTATGTCTATTAGAAGCAACCAAAAGCGAATGTCTACGGGCAATGTGGATAGACAGCATATTCCAATTTGAGCTCCGCCCGTTTTCAGTTTATTGATTATGAATAAGCTATTCGCGATTTCACTGCATTTATCAGTCATCCGACTAATAACCAGACAACAGCATGAAATTGCAGAGCAACTGAGAAATTGTAAAGCCTCTATAATTCGAACCATGATCAAGTCACAGTCACGCTCCAACCAGCAGACAGCAGTATTTCTCAATGTTGATGTCAGACGCAGCCGTTTTGCTCGATATAAAGGAAGAATGGAAAATGGATATCACGCACAGTGATGCTACTTTGTTCAGTGGAAGCGCCGTGTCGATTTTCATGCCGTCTAGCGTAGAGTGCTTTTGTATTTTTGCACCACATCATTTCTGCATCCGTACTAGAGCGTAAATTTAATATTACGAAAACGAGAGCGTTACATTTGGGGTGCAAGGAATTGAGCGTCAACACTTCTTTGTCAGCTTAGAGAAGTGGTATGATAATCACTTTCACTAAAAGATGTATGGGTAATATTTGAATCTTATTGACCCATATTTTCCATAACTCAAAAACTGCTTTGCAAGTAAACTATTGAAATCAGAAAAATCTATAAATATGCTTGAAAGTCCATCGAAGTCAAGATTGGTCAGCCGTGAAAGCACTGTTAAAATGGTGCTAGCCTCGGTCAACCTCAATTTCTACAGAATATTTCTATACAACATTCTTAGAAATATGCACGAAGTTAGCATAGTGCAGAGCTTGCACTGACAGGCAGAAGCAGAACGTTGGATTCCACACTGCACTATGCACTATGGGGGATTTCCATACAAGCAGGCGGACAAAAATATTTTCATCATTTTATCGACACTATTGGCATTTTTTCTACTTGGTATGGTCGAGCCAAGTTGATTAAAATCATTTGTTAACATATTACGGTCAAATTTCGATCGAGGTATGTCTTTTTTTAATAAAACCAGAGGAAATAATTCTAGGATTTGTTCGGAATTCAGCCCCTCCCCTTTCTTTGGCTGCCCTCTAATTTTTAATATGCTTCTGGCCACCTGTAATGTGCAAGGAACATGTATGCCAACTTTGGTAAATATTGATCAAGCTTTCTTAGAGATATGGTGTATTATATTTATAAATATATTTGTGTATATATATATATATATATATATATATATATATATATATATATATATATATATATATATATATATATATACAAAAACGATTTTAAGAAAAAAAAAGTTTTCTTTTAAATGCTACAATTTTGCTCAAAATTGTGAAGATTGGTCACCAGCCTAATAAATTAGATTCGTATTTTGTTAATTGTCCATTAGGGTGCCTAGTTTTGAAATAGGGTAACCAGAAAAAAAACTTTTTATGATTTTTTTAATTTTCAAACATTTATAGCTGCAATTAAAAATTTGAAGGTTTTCAACCATGTAATAAATATACAATTTGATTTTTCGAAGAATAAATAGTTTGAAGGAATAAAATAGAACACCAAGGTTTTTATTTTTATTGTAAAAATACTTTTATTTATTTCAATATAACATATTAACATATCGTACAATAGTCATTATAAATATTTTCTTATTCCGTTTCGTTTTCATCTTCTTCACTTTCATCCTCTTCAGAATCTTCATCAATTACATCTTCTACGAAATCTTCGTCAAATTTAATCCACAGCTTCCATAAGTTCTTCAACTACATTGCAGCTATTGATATCCTCTATTGAACTACTTTCAGAATCTTCAAATATTAAAAAACCTTTAACGATATCTGGATAAGCTAGAGATATTTTTTTCTGTTTTCTTTTTGCCATCCAAATTGAACTGATGAATGGGTCCGATTCATTCATGGCACGAATGAAAACATCATGTAAATTATCTACTCTCGATCGTTTCCTAGCATGATGAGTTCGATATTTTTTTAATTGTTTATGCTGACTTTCTGCTGCCTCTTCTGCTAATGTATCAATAGGTGCTGGAGAATGCATAACTATTTCTCCAGCTTGAGCAAGAACTTTATGTATAGTAGCGGGAATCTTATACCAACTATACAATTGAAGATAGAGTCGATAAGTATGTGAGTGTGTGTGTAAGTATGAGTGTAGGTACAAGTGAGTTGCTGTTGGTTGGTAGCTTCTACCGTAATCCACCGGAATATAGGTACTAAAACGTTACATAGAAATTCAAAGCGGTTACGATGACGTTGAATATCAAGCAGATAGGTAGGTGGAATCTAATTTATGTGTGTAGAGAATTTTCAAAACGCTCCAAATCTCGTCGTTGCAGGTTGTTGCATGTAAACTCTTCAGCACTTGTTAGTATACACCTTAAACTAGAAAATAACCAAGAACTCGACTCCGGAACTCCATGGAGCAAAAAGATACCGACCATCTAACTTATCACTTTTTAACAAAAATATGTTCATTTTTGATTTCGTATAATTCCTATAAAACCAAAAATTTTCAAAACGCTTCAAATCTCTTCGTTGCAGGTCGTTGCATGTAAACTCTTCAGAACTTGTTAGTATGCACCTTAAACTAGAAAATAATCAAGGACCTGACCCGGGGGCTCCTGGGAGTAAAAAGATGCCGATCAACAAAGTTAAAATTATGATTTTTTTTTCTTATTTTCTTCTTCTTTTTCTTCTTTATTTTCTAGTTTTCCCCAATAAAACTAGTTAACTACTTGTTTTTCGGAAAGCCCAATCAATAACGTTTTCAAGAATATAATGAACTTTAAATTTATTCTGTTATTTGTGACTAAAAAAAGGTTTTTTGTAATTCGCTTTTATTGGAAAAAAATTGCATTTTTTTTAAATTTTCATGTTTATTTCTTAATATCTCAAGTATGGTACCTGCTAGAGTGCTGAAATTTTGAACTTTTCTTAGTTAAAGTGTCTTCTTTCTATAGCAAATATATAAAAACAGATTGGTGACAGTCACTTTTCCGATTTTTGTCCGCCTGAAATCCTATAGTGCTATGGTCCAGGAGGTGCATTTAAGTGGAAATTAGCATATAGAGCTCGACAGTGATTCTCTAGACAAAAACTGTCTTCGACAAAGTTGTTACATATAATAGAGCGCTCATTTTTATGTTATCAAAAATAGGGTGACCAAAATTGTCGATGAAATGAAAAATCTAACTTTCTTATCTTTATAGATAGAGGTAAACATAGTTCGACAATATTGTAGCTCTAGTTATTTTAAGTAACTTTGTGGAACAATATTTCTTTCTATCTCAAATAACCGATATAGCGCTTTTTCTCTAGGTTGAGTTAGGGTTACCATGAAAAAAAAGGTTTTTTTGCTCTAACTTTTATATGTAAAATTCTACATCAAAACTGTCTTCGAATGACTTTTAGAGCTTTCCAATCCACGCATTTCTTGTCTGTTTTTTGTCTTCTTTGAACCTCCATGTTGAGTGGCTATAAGACTGAACTGAAGTGATGCTGCTTTAAAGTTTACGCTTACTATATGCATTTAAAAATTGCAACTTGTTCATTTATATGCAAAAACTCATAATTTCAAATTTAATTTACTCAAATACAAAAAATAACACTCTTTTGAAAGTTTCACCTTATGTAGAGTCAAAAGTGCTCTTTAAAATGCTATCAATAACTTTTTATTATGTTTGCCCAAAAAAAAAACGACTAGCAAATGAAAAGGTCGTGTTTTCGGGGAAAAAACATCAATAACTTTGAGTAGCATTAAGATACATACAAGTTATGCACCGTAAAATGCGTGGATTGGAAAGCTCTAAAGATCATTCGAAGACAGTTTTGATGTAGAATTTTACATATAAAAGTTAGAGCAAAAAAACCTTTTTTTTCATGGTAACCCTAACTCAACCTAGAGAAAAAGCGTTATATCGGTTATTTGAAGAGATAGAAAGAAATATTGTTTCACAAAGTTACTTAAAATAACTACAGCTACAATATTGTCGAACTATGTTTACCTCTATCTATAAAGATAAGAAAGTTAGATTTTTTATTTCATCGTAAATTTTGGTCACCCTATTTTTAATAACATAAAAATGAGCGCTCTATTATATGTAACAACTTTATCGAAGACAGTTTTGTCTAGAGAATCACTGTCGAGATCTAGATGCTAATTTCCTCTTAAATGCACCTCCTGGACCATAGTGCAGTTAGAGCTGTGAACTAAAAATTTAAACTGATCTAGTTTAGGAATGATGCTTCTGCAATTCCACTGTATTACAGTGGTCAAATCCTTGACCTCTTGCACTGAATCAGGCATCGAGGGAAATGAACGCTGCCAAAAAACCACATTTTTCTTTCAAAAATGTTCTCACAGTCGGAAGCAAACATAATACTATGCTTTTAAGAGGGTCGTTTATATTTAAAGCATTTAAAATGTTGTCCACCAGGTCAGAAAGCGCAAGCAAGCCAGATTGTGGCTGTTGCCTCGACCGCGAAAAAGGAGCAGACGTGTTGGGTGCTGCTCCGGGAAGTGCTGAGGACCCCTGGTGCGTAGAAGAACCGCTTAAACCAGGAGGTACTTGTTTCGGTCTATTCTCAGCACGTTCGATTCGAGTTTTCATTCCAACTTGGGAAGTTTCGGTTTTCTTTCTGGGGAGTGATGGAAAAGAAGTAATTTTTTTTCCTGATGGCACCCTGCGATGTACCGGAACTTCCTGCATTGGGAGCGTCAGCAACAGGCTCGTCGTTCTGCAGAATGGAGTAGGGATTGTCCTGAGTCGTTGGAACGGGACTCTTAAGCATTTCTGCATAAGTCCGCTTGGAACGTTCTTTTAAGGAACGCTTGATTTTTTCCCCTCGTTGTATGTACACCGGGCATTGAGTAAGATCATGAGGAGTCCCGCCGCAATGAAGACACTTGCGCTCTTTCGGGCAAGGATTCTCATCATGGCTCTCTCCACAATCTGCGCAACGTTTTTTGTTGCAACAATAGGCGGCCGTGTGACCGAGTTGCATACATTTGTTGCATTTCATTACCCGGGGTACAAACAACTGAACAGGTAAACGAAGTGCACCTATTGCAACGTAGTTTGGAAGGGCGGAACCCTCAAATGTCACACGAAAAGAGTTTGTCCGATTGAGAACTCTTTTGTCATTTTTATGTGACACAGATTTCAGTCGATCGCATGCAAGAATCTTCACACTTTTAAGTGAAGAGTTCTTGAAGCGGGAATTCTTCACTTAAAAGTGTGAAGATTCTTGAATGCGATTATATACAGACTCGATTATATACAATCTTGGACTCGATTATATTCAGTTTGGAAGAAAAATATTTTTTTTAAATATTTCAAATATGGCTTATTTCATGAAGAAATGTAACCTTTCAACGTTAAGATGAAGTTTAAGTGGCTTTACATGTACAGTGGGGTAAAAATAGTGATTTTTGAAGGTTTTTCTTGAATTTCCACCAAAAATTGTTTATATCGATATTGCACCCAAATTAAGAAAGATAGAAGTTGTGCGTCAAAGAACAAATTGTGGAGCGGTCCAATCTGTCACTTTGTCATTGTTGAAATTCGAACATATGCGTAGGAGGATTTTTTTCATCAAATATGATCGTCTATCGCCTCCTGAGAGAATCTGGATAAATTTTTTGTTTCATGTGAGAAAGATGTTTTCTTACTTTAAGGGGATGAATTAAAAATCAAATTCATCTTTTATTTTCAAAACACGAAAAATACATGCAAGAAAACAAATAAAGAAAAAAATTGTTTTGACTCGATTATCCGGAGTGAAAAAAAAACAATACTCCGGATAATCGAGTCCGACCTGTACTTGACATTTCAAAATTATTCAATTGTTTATCTCAAGTAAAGAACAATTTATTCATTGTGACAGATGCGTAGACATATTTCCTATCAATTGATGAGATACCTTCGCGATCGATTGAGAAATGCTTGATTTATAAGCATTCGAAATCTTTTATTTTTTACTGCATGTGCAATGTTTAAATTTTCATTATGAATCCCCCCTTCCACTACATATTCCTGTTAGACGTAGTTCTACGTCAAAAAAAAAAAGATGATCGATATAACATTTCCATTAGTAATGTGTGAATTTCGGTTTGATGTATATTAGGGTGGTAATGGATGTATGGGAAAAATTTCATCATCGAATTTCAAAAACCGACCATGTACATTTTGTTTATTGGTCCAAAAAATTACCTGTACCAAAAAGTCGATTTTCGGCCAAAATTTGTTTTCGTGATAACACCAGATCGCGACATTTTATGCATTTTTAAGTCATTTGGTATCTAAAAAAATTTTCGATTTCGATTTTCGAAATTTTCTAAATTTCCTTTACTCCCCCCTCCCCCGGAAGATTTTTAAGGATCAAAAAATCAAAACTTTGAGCGCTTTGAGGCACCCCTAAATCATGTCCGATCGAGCTGAGACTTTGCACAGATAATTTTTTTTGGGGCAATAAACAAGATGTACTACTGCTTTACCCTATTATCGTACCGAGACGTGTTTATGTCCGTTGGTTTTGTTTTGGTTCGAACCTATGTGAAAAGGAGTTATTTTGATTCGAATCTATCTGTGAGTGTTTTGAGTATGTGCTTGTGCTGGAACTGATGGAGTTCTTTTGATTAATCAGTGTAAATATAGTGCAAAAGCAAGTGAAGTTAAGTACTATTTGGTTCTATTGTTTAGTAATCAAAAGTCCACATTCACGCACAAAAGTTCCGTACAAGTACAGAGGCTAATCAAAATAAATCACTTACAAGTGCAGTGGAACAGGTAGTATTGAGATTTGTTTTATCGTTAATTTTCACAACTGATTTAACTGATTTGCTTGGAGATCACAAACATAATTTTTCGTGTATATTTTGTGTGCTCGTATATTATTTGTAGAATTGTTTTAACTGTGTTTTTCCAGCGTCTATTATCAGAGAGCGCCTGTATTATTGTTTTTTCTTTCTTCCGTTCACTTGCACGGACCGGCCGGAAACATTAAAACCGACGATCAAAGTAAATGGATATAGTGAAGATATGGACGAGAACAAATGAAAATTAACACTAATGAAGCAGAATCCTATATTACAAAACAACAAATGCTTCAAGTTAAGGAAGGTTTATTGCAATAAAAAACATGAAGTATAATAAATACAGTGCGGTCATAAAGGTCGATGGGGAAACATATACGAAGTTAATGGAAAGTAAATCAGTATTTTGTGGATTCGAGAAATGCCGAGTTGTTGATGGTTTATCGATCCTAAGATGCTTCAAATGCTGTGAATATGGCCATAAAATTGTTGATTGTAATGCTAAACTTAGTGTATGCCCAAAATGTGGTGAAAATCACCAGTTGGAAGATTGTACATCTAATGAAGTCAAATGTCCAAATTGTACTAAAATATTAGGCTGTCAAAAAAGTCCTGCGGTATTTTTTTTTGAATTTACTTTTTTTCATAAAATTAGTTACAATCATCTGTTTTAAGTCAAATATGCGCCGTTTTGTTCGATGACTTGTTCCCAACGAGATGCCAACTTCATAATACCCCTGTTATAGAAGCTCGCTTCCTTATTGGCAAAAAACTCGGATAGCCAATTTTCACTGGCCTCTTTTGTGGCTAACTTCTGACTACCTAGCTCGTTCGCCATGGACAAAAACAGGAGGTAGTCACTTGGTGCAAGGTCCTGACTATACGGCGGATGCAAAAGAACCTCCCATCCGAGCTCCCGGAGCTTCTGGCGTGTCACCAAAGAAGTGTGTGGCCTGGCGTTGTCCTGATGGAAGACAATGCGGCCTCTGTTTAGCAAAGATGGCCTCTTCTTCATGAGTGCTACCTTCAAGCGGTCCAGTTGTTGGCAGTACAGGTCCGAATTGAGCGTTTGGCCATAGGGAAGCCGCTCATAATAGATTATTCCTTGACAATCCCACCAAACACACAGCAGAACCTTCCTGGCCGTTAATGAGGGCTTGGCCACCGTCTGAGCCGCTTCGTCAGCGGGCTTCGACCACGACCGTTTGCGCTTCACGTTGTCGTAAGTGACCCACTTTTCATCGCCAGTCACCATCCGCTTCAGAAACGGGTCGATTTTGTTGCGATTCAGCAGCGATTCACATGCGCCGATACGGTCAAAGATGTTTTTTTGCGTCAACGTGTGTGGCACCCATACATCGAGCTTCTTTGTGAATCCAAGCTTCTTCAAATGGTTAATCAAATGGTTAATAACGGTTTGATGACTTATCCCCAGCTCTTGGCCGATGCTACGGCTGCTACTATGCCGGTCTTTCTCGGCTAATTCAGCGATTTTGTCGCAATTTTCGACGACAGGCCTTCCGGAGCGTGGCGCATCTTCGACGACCTCTATACCAGAACGAAAACGTTGAAACCATCGTTGTGCGGTGGAAATGGAAACTGTATCGGGTCCATAAACTGCACAAATTTTATTGGCAGCTTGAGATGCATTTTTGCCATAGTAGTACTGTAAAATATGTCGGATTTTCTCTTTATTTTGCTCCATATTTGCGACACTATAACTCACGAACGACTTAACCAAACAAAACACTGTCAAGGACTATATTATAGCGCGCAAAAATACTTTTCCAACAAGCTATAGTATGACTCGATACAATGAATACAACTAGAACTACGCGCTTACAACGACACCTCGCGGAAATACCGCAGGACTTTTTTGACAGCCTAATAAAAAATGAGCGAAAAATTTACATTGATACCAAGCATTTTGCGTGGAGTTCCAACTGTCCTATATTTCTTTGTAAATATGATAGGAAGAAGGAACAGGCGGACTTCTCCGCTTGGCAATCCGAGAAAGTAGTTCAACACAAATATGATATACTCTATTCGAATGTTGCAGGTTTACGTACACATTATGATGAAATAGAGTTATTGTTGGTCAACAAAAAACCGAAAGTATTAATAATGGTGGAAACACACCTTACACAAAAAATCGATATCAATGGATTTAATATTTTTCAATACACGATGGTCAATTGTTTGTCAAGATCAGTGCATACTGGAGGCGTATCGATGTACATTTAAAACTCGCTAAAATTCAAAGAGCTATCGAATGGAACATATAGAGGTACCTGGTTTTTAGCTGTAGAAGTTCAAGGTAACACACTAGCTGGAATCTACGCTGGAATATATCATTCACCCAGTAGCAGCGACAAGGACTTCTTACTATTTCTAGAAGATGTATGGCTACAACAAATTCTATTACATGAACAAAAAAGAATAGTGATCACTGGTGATTTCAACATTGACTGGGCAGAGCATACAAAACCCGCCGAATTAAAAGCTATTACTCAAGCCACCGGATTCAAATAAAGAGTTGTCGATCACACCAGAGTTACAAGAACAACATCGACGACTATTGATCTGATTTTTACCAATTTTGACGATGGCGTGGTTGAAATTCTTAATGATAGCAAAATTTCGGATCATGAAACAATCGGTATGATTTCGAATACGTTTGATGTTGATGTATCTGAAATACGACAGAATAAAACGTATAAATGTTGGAAGAATTATTCGAAATTCGCATTGCAATCTGTTTTGAGGTACAAACTAATTCCCATTGAAGAACAATTATCCCTTCATGATGTAGCCAAGAATCTAGAAGAAGCACTCTGCTCTTCAATGAAACAGATAGTGACAGATAGAATATCCGGCAATCCAACACAGAGACATTTCAAAAATAAACAATGGTATAATGCTACATTGGAATCCATCAAAAGGAAGCGTGATAAATATCTGATAACAGCGAAACGTACCAAGAACATTGAACACTGGAATGCGTACAGGATATGGAGAAATATCTACGTTCGTGAACTGAAGAACTCTAAAAATATATTTTTTCAGAATGAAATAAGAGCAATTCAACATGATCCGAAAAAGATGTGCAAAACAATTAAATTGTTATGTAATCCGGGTGGTAGCAACGACATTGGCATTGTATTTGACGGTGATACGGACAGTGACAACAAAACAGCAGATAGACTCAATAAATATTTCACGTCTAGTGTAGAAGAAGTTCATCAAAGTATTGTTTCTCCATTGAACCAGCTAAATTTTAGATTTCCAAGCCTGTCAGCACAAATGAGATAGTTCAAAAACATTAACATGGAAACACTGAAGAGGTTGGTGATGGATTTAAAACATTGTGCAGGAGTTGAAGGAGTTAGCAAAAGAGTACTAAAGGGTGTGTCACATCAAATTGCATCACGGAAAAAACGCTGTAGAAATTCGCCCAGTAGACCGATCCTTTTGAAAATTTTAGACAGTAAAATAAAAACTATTAAACAACTTTTGGCATTTTCTTTTTATTCATACTTCGAGCCCAAGCCCGTATGCTCGCACCTTCCTCTTTACCTCGTCCATAAGGTTCTGTACAACGTCAGGTTGTAGTTTTTTTTAACAGAAATCCATTTTCTCTTGAAGTCCGCCTCCGATTTGACAACTTTTGGGTTCTTCCGGAGGGCCTGCTTCATAATCGCCCAATATTTCTCTATTGGGCGAAGCTCCGGCGCGTTGGGCGGGTTCATTTCCTTTGGCACGAAGGTGACCCCGTTGGCTTCGTACCACTCCAACGCGTCCTTTGAATAGTGGCACGAAGCGAGATCCGGCCAGAAGATGGTCGGACCCTCGTGCTGCTTCAATAGTGGTAGTAAGCGCTTCTGTAGGCACTCCTTAAGGTAAACCTGCCCGTTTACCGTGCCGGTCATCACGAAGGGGGCGCTCCGCTTTCCGCAGGAGCAGATCGCTTGTCACACCATGTACTTTTTGGCAAACTTGGATAGTTTCTGCTTGCGAATCTCCTCCGGAACGCTGAATTTGTCCTCTGCGGAGAAGAACAACAGTCCCGGCAGCTGACGAAAGTCCACTTTGACGTAGGTTTCGTCGTCCATTACCAGGCAATGCGGCTTCGTCAGCATTTCGGTGTACAGCTTCCGGGCTCGCGTCTTCCCCACCATGTTTTGCCTTTCGTCGCGGTTAGGAGCCTTCTGAACCTTGTATGTACGCAGGCCCTCCCGCTGCTTGGTCCGCTGGACGAATGAACTTGACAAATTCAGCTTATTGGCGACATCCCGGACCGAACTTCTCGGATCACGTCTAAACTGCTTAACTACGCGCTTGTGATCTTTTTCACTGACGGAGCATCCATTTTTGCCGTTCTTCACTTTCCGGTCGATGGTTAGGTTCTCGAAGTATCGTTTTAGTACTCTGCTGACCGTGGATTGGACGATTCCCAGCATCTTACCGATGTCCCGATGTGACAACTCCGGATTCTCGAAATGAGTACACAGGATTAATTCACGACGCTCTTTTTCGTTCGACGACATTTTTCCAAATTTACGAAAAATTGACAGTGAAGCATGGTGATCTATACACTCTTATCTGATTATAAGCGAAAGCTGAAGATATAATTCCTAAAAATTAAATTTCTACAGCGTTTTTTCCGTGATGCAATTTGATGTGACACACCCTTTAGTAGATGCTTTTGATGTTATCAGGCAGCACCTATTATACATAGTAAATGAGTCGATGCTCCGAGGCGAATGCCCGCACAGTTGGAAGAAATCTGTTGTCGTGCCTATTCCCAAAAATCCGAAATCGTCGAAACCAGAAGACCGTAGACCTGAAAACATGTTACCAAGGTACGAGAAAATTTTAGAAATAGTGATCAAAGAACATCTTTTGGAACATGTAACGAAAAATGGAATTCTGGTTGAAGAACAATCTGGGTTCAGAAAACATCATTCATGTGAAACGGCACTCAATTTGTTGCTACTGAAATGTAAACAGGCAATAGAGGAAAAGAAAGTAGTTCTGGCTGTATTTATTGATTTGAAAAGGGCCTCCGAAACAATTGATCGGAGAAAACTAGTCGAATCGCTTTCCAATTATGGTGTGTCAGGATCTGTAATAGAATGGTTTGAAAGTTACTTTTACGGGCGAACACAGATAACTCTCTACAGAGACTGTAAATCTGCAGCGGAACCAGTGAATCTGGGTGTGCCTCAAGGAAGTGTTCTGGGGCCATTGTTGTTCTTGCTGTATATCAATTACATCAAACAGGTGCAAGCAAACCATTTGTCATGACAATTGTCACGCGTAAATGCGAAAACAGAATAGAAACATACGGTATGAGGCATGATGTCGACGCCAACCTCTCTCAGTTTCTATTCTGTTTTCGCATTTTCGCATGACAATTGTCATGACAAATGGTTTGCTTGAACAGGTGTTAAATTTTAGTGACGTGAACTTGTTCGCTGACGACACGGTGATATTTGTTGTAGCAGATACCTTGCAAGACTGTTACAGAAATATGAACCATGAACTACAACATCTAGATGACTGGCTAAAATGGAAAAGACAGAAGCTGAACATAAACAAAACAAAACTCATGGTAGTATCGACACGTATTATAGACAGTAGCGGTTTTGATATAAATATAGATGGACAATCTTTGGAGAGGGCATCATCAATCAAATATCTTGGCGTTGTTCTGGACCAAACGCTGCACTTTAACGAACATATAAACTACACCATAACGAAAGCAGCTCAAAAATATGGAGTGCTTTGTAGGATAAATCGATGTTTGACCTTTGAGAGTAAGCTGACGATCTACGAAGCATTGATCGCTCCACATTTTGATTATTGTGCATCCGTGTTGTTCCTAGCAAACAAGAGACAATTGCAACGAATGCAAATTTTACAGAACAAAGCCATGCGCTTGATATTGAGATGCGATAGACTAACTCCACGAAGATTTATGTTCGAATGCCTACAATGGATGTCAGTCGCCCAGCGTATTAAATACTGCACTCTCACGTTAATATTCAAAATGACAGACATGAACAATTTAGGATGAGCCTCATTACAAGAGATTACAAATTGGAAGTGGAGCGAAGCTGGGGATAGCCCTACCGGAATACTCGTAAACACATTTGTTAAATAGATGGTTATAACGAGATTTTTCTGATTGCGAGTTCCAACGGACATGTGTATAACCCAAGTTATGAAGGGCATATCAGTTTTTGAATTATCAGTTTTGAAATAAGCTAACATCATTTCGAGGGGTTTGATGTGAAAACCGGAATGTAGCTGGGGATAGCCCAATCGGAATACTCGTAAATTTATTTGTTAAATAAATGGATATAACGAGATTTTTTCTGAGTGCGGCAGATCTGTTGGCCAGTTCCAGTGGGAATGTTATCCTTAGAATATGAAGGGCCTGAACTGTTGGCTCGAATTAGGCCTGGGGATGCTCAGCTGTCTGGACTCGGAAACGATCGCATTAGCAGACCGTTATCGAGAATCTAGTAAAGCGGGAATTCTCTTGTAAATTCACGGTTGACACGGACATAGGTATTGGGTTCAATTCCCGATCGGTCAAGGATTTTTTCGGGTTGGAAATTTTCTTGACATGCCTTGGGTTAGCAAATGGGCCTGAAGTACCGGCTAGAATTAGGCTTGGGGATGCTCAGCTGTCTGGACTCGGAAACGATCGCATTAGCAGACCGTTATCGAGAATCTAGTAAAGCGGGAATGCTCTTGTAAATTCACGGCTGATACGGATATAGGTATTGGGTTCAATTCCCAATCGGTCAAGGATTTTTTCGGGTTGAAAATTTTCTTGACATACCATGGAATAAGAAAGTTTGTGTGCTGCCCTATAAAGTTCATCAAATTTAGAGTCTATGTCTGTAGCACAACCAGTTCGTTTTATTTTTATTTTATCTTTTTTACTGGTTCAGATTGATAATACAAAAGTAAATTCTTATAAGTAATTATCTTAAAGATAACTCGTCCGGCTCAAACCTTTGTAGGGGAATGAGGTGGGACCATCATTATTATTAAGAAAAAAAGATGTACATGGTCGGTTTTCGAAGTTTGACATGACCATTTTCGCTGCCACCGTAATGCACATACACCGGGTACAGAATTCATTTTTCTGAAACTAATGTTCTTTTGTCAAACTAATCGTTTATTACACAAATGACTGGTGGAAAATATTTCCAGAGACATACATAATTTGAATGGAATGTCGTGATACACTGAAGATTTGACATCCGTCCCGTCACTACTTGGAATCGAATAGAAATAACACCATGAGCACATTCATTCGAATCACCATCATCACCGCTAATATCGCATCGAGGTGCCTTAATGTTGAATTTTTTTTCGATTGGCAAATTGTGGGAAGCCAGTGATAATCGAAATCACACGAGCGTCGCCGATGACCGATGATTAATTACATTCCGATCATAATTACCGCCCCCGCTAGGCTTTTGCTTTGTGTTGTATTGATTTTCCACGCCTTGCGCGTTCGATATTTCATGTTATTTATGTTTTTCTTTCTGTCTCTCTCTCTCTCTCTCTCCCCGCAGCATGGAAGGATCGGATATCTGCTTTGAAGTGGTCAGACGTGCCGTGGCCGGATTTGTGTACAGCGAAGCAGTTGCCTGGTAAGCGAATGATATACATTTTCAACCGTTTTAGATTTGCACTCGCGCCGGATCTCGCCCCAGCAACGCCCAAATCGTGGCGCGTTTCATTCGCGGAATTTCCCGGGCGCGGAATTTAGATATTGCTTCAGTGACTCCCTCTCCGTATTCTGGTCTGGCTCCCACTGACAAGCCGCGAGCTTTGTTCTGGATTGTAAACGGTGTGCTCGTTGTTACATGCGCGATATTGGATATGGGGTGCGAGCGCTTGAAGATGCTGAAACTTTCAATCCACCCATCGCGAGGCGGATGATATTGATATTGAGGATAATGTCACGATTAACAAGCGAACGATAAAGTTGAGTCGTGCTCCACTACTCCCATATTCAGTCTATAATCGTCGCGTAAATTTGATTACCAATTATGGAAGCGGGGGCTGATCGTCGATTATTGAAACTCGCACTTGTTGCAAACGGCGGCTGATGTAAGCGTTAGTGATTATCGATACATTTTGCTGGCACGAACATCACTCTAACTGTTTTTAATTATAGTGGCTGAGAGCGGAACATAAAAAATGAACTACATTCTGTTAAAACTATGATTGATATCCACTTCAATAGTGCTCAAGCCGCACCAACCACCGCCCAAACCGCGATGATCCGAATCGATTGATAACACACACACACACCGGCGCTCAACCGAATCCAATTTACGTTCTCTCTCGATCTGTTATGTTTAGCACCGCGCTCGAATTATCCTCACTAATCCACTAATTTCCGCCTCCTCCTTTCGTTTCGTCCCCACGCAGCCACTACATGCGACAGATCCTGGAAGCGCTGCGCTACTGCCACGAGAACGACATCATCCATCGGGACGTGAGGCCAGCGTGTGCCCTGCTGGCAACCGCGGACAACTCCGCCCCGGTTAAGCTGGGAGGCTTCGGTTCAGCCGTGCAGCTTCCCAGCGGACGAGATTCGGTGGAGACACATGGTGAGTAGTAGGGTGCATCGTTCGGACGTCATCAGCTCACATCACTCAACGCTCATCGTTATTGTTGCAACATTTGTGTGTGTGTGTGTGTGTATGTGCATTGCTATCTTCCGGTCGTATTGTTGTACACATTCATTTCATCAGGATCATCGGACCTGCTCTGTGCCCGCGATGTTTGTTTCCGATGTTAATGAAAGCGAACGTTTATTTTTTTGCCAACCGCAAGGCCAATATGTTGGCCGTGTTGGCCGCTGGCAAAGCCAAACCCAGAGCCTTTGTGTGGAGATGAAAGCTGCCCCGGGGGCTGCACCCATTATGCCGTTTTCGCTGCAGCTCAATCAACGCCCATTCCGGAGTTTGTTTGGTTTGTTCGGGACCAAGCGGAACATTCCCGATGCATACGCACGGACGCATAGAATTCCTCTGTTGTTCAGACCGTGGATAGTTTGATGGGTAGAGAGACGCGGGCTTGTCACAATACCTTGGCGGCGGAAGTGGGCCCTCTGTTCATTAACACATTTAATTGAGTGCTGTTGTAAAATAGGCTTTCGAGGGAGGGCTGTCGCTTTGTGGAATGCATTATCCCGAAAGGATGCCGGTCATTACAGGAATGCGTGGCACTCTGAGCTCGCGCGGTGTCTGACAGAATCGTTCACGGGAGGTAGTAAACTTTTATCGACTGTATTGAGCCACAGTGCGATTTAATCTAGCGCGAAGTGTAAAAGCCCCATTACATGATAAAAAAGTAAATTAACGATAAGTACTTCGGAGCTTGGTAGAAATTATAGACGCAAATTTGGAATTCGCAACCTAAACGTCTGCTTGGAATACTATTGAAGATTTCCCCGAAAATTGATCGCTAATTTAAGTATACAAAATTACTGCAGTTTTCGAGTGCAAATACTTCCTACAGAATGTTGATTTGCACGAAAGAAAACCTTAAGTACAATTTCAGCTCAATATGCCCTTATTTACTCGTGCCGCAAGGACGCCAAATTTTGACAACTGAAAAATTGTACATAAATTCGGGGTTTTTGAAAAAACAAATTGTTACCAAATGTGTAGTACTGCTGTAATCTCGGAAAATTTTTCCGTCAAAATCGGCTGGAACTTTTGGAACTTTTCGATAATTTTTAATTTTTTTTCGAGAAAACAATGGATCTCGATGTTCATGCAATTTTGAAACATAGTGAATAAAAAAACATTTTTTTGGAATCCTCGATTTCATGTACTCCTCCCATGGATGAGTTTTCCGGTTTTCGAAAAACCTGAACTTTGACTTCTGTGCGACACATATAACTATAGTCCGTTTGAGCTGAAATTCTGCACAAAGTATTTTTTCGTGCAAATCAACATTTTGCACGAAGTCTCATATGGAAATTCGAGATGACTATTTTCTTTGGCACCCTAGTGCACACACACACATTCTTTTTTTTAATTTCAAAACAGAAATCTGATAAAATAATAGAGCTCTAATTTACGAATGATTTTTTAAAAAAGCGTGTTCAAAATTATAGGTTTATCTCCAAAAAACTGAAATTCCCGATGCCTGATTGAAATCAGCTGTTTCACAAAGTTGTTGGAAAATTAATAAACTATTTTAAAAGAATAACATTTTAGAAACACTGTTGAAAAAATGTTACTCAAAAATTGAATTTCACATTAAAAATTTTTATATCTCAAAATATAATGATGCGCTGCGCTATGAATTAGAGTCGTACTGAAAATCAAAATCCCAAAAAAAAATTCGAAATTTCAATATTTTTAGTACTTCAATTTTTGATGAAATTTTTGTTTTGATAATTTTTTTTGATACACCTTAGTGAGATGCACATTCAATATTTTTTTCAAATTTTTATCTCGAAGCTTTTGAGGATGGCGTGAAATAAACGAAAAAGTACGTTTTTCACTATAGATCCTATGTTAAGCCACATAGGGGTTCAAATAAACCATCAAAATTTCTTATTTAATATCCTATACAATATTTGCCATACAGCTGGTGATTTGGTTTGGGGGCACTTTTTATTCCCTTACCCGGCCATGCCCTTTAATTCAAAATGAGAAATTATGTTGTTTAATGTTTATGCAATATTTGTCTTATCCCGTCAGTACGACTGGGACAATATAACTGACACAAGAATGACTACTTTGAGAATGTGAACTTTAGAAACGTTATTGTCATTGAAGAAGAACGCGATGAGAGTCGTATCAACGGTGTGTGTCAATCGAATCTTCGAATCACAATTTCTCGCGTCATTGTGCAACCATCTAAAATGATTCCAGTGATGCTGGCGAATTCAATCTATACACATGCTTTGTAGCTGGTGTTTTATCAGAATTTATGACTATATTGTGATTGTCATTTTGTAATCCGAGCAAGTGTGATTTGAAGATTTTTTCTTATTTTTTTGTTAGGGTGACCATTTCCATTTTAGGGTGGTCCGAACAATCAAATTTTTCCACTTTTTTCCAAAAAAGACTTTTTTCAAAAATATTACTGCTAAGCCGATTTTAATGATCGACATATCAAAATAAGGCCAATAAGCTGATCATTTTTGGAAAAATACCAGAGTTGCACAAAATTTTAATTTTGGTTTCGTTATTGATGATTGCATTTATGTTTTATAGTTTTTATGGTCTCGGGACCAAAGGCGCTATATGTTTTTATAATTTTTCTGGAAAGCTTAGGATTTTTCACATAATATATCTCGAAACCAGGGAGGCGTTTTTTTTCGTTTTTGAGTTATGATTTTTCAAAGTTAACCGATGGTCAAAAAAATCATTTTTCCCATTTTTTCCGCTACAAAAATCATAACTTTTGATCTACTGGACCGATTCAGATGATCGATATATCAAATTAAAGCCAATGAGCTAGTCTTGTTTGAAAAAATATTATATTCTGAATAAAAATGGATTTTGCTTTCGTAATTATTGATTATATCTGTTTTTTAACAGCTTACATCGTTTTGGGACCAAGGGCGTCATATTTTTTTATATTTTTTCCTGAAAGCTGAGTTTTTTTCACATAATATATCCGAATACCGGAGAGGTGTTATTTTTCGTTTTTAAGTTATGATTTTTCAAAGTTAATATGTTTTCAGTTTTCGTTCAATATTTCTATGTGACTAGACTGGATGTATGTGACTATAATCCAATTAATTGGCAAGTGTGTTATTTTTTCAAAAAAGGCTAGCTAGTAGGCTTTAATTTGACATGCCAATAATCTGAATCACTCCAGTAGTTCAAAAGTAATACATTTTTGACAATAGCCATTTTTGAGAAAAAAGGGAAAAATGATTTTCTGGACCATCGGGTAACTTTGAAAAATCATAACTTAAAAACGAAAAAAACGCCTGCCTGATTTCAAGATATGTTATGTGAAAAATCCTCAGCTTTCCAAAAAAATATAAAAAAATATAGCGTCCTTGGTCCCGAGACCATGAGAACTATAAAAAACTGTAATCGTATTTTATCAATAATAACAAAACCGAAACCTGAAACGTAGTATTTTTCCAAGAATGTCTAGCTAATTAGATTTAATTTGATATGTCGACCGTCTAAATCGGTTCAGTAGTTTACAAGTTATGAATTTTTGAAAAATGTAATTTTTGGAAAAAAGGGGAAAAAGTCAATATTTCGGATCACCCTAAAATGAAAATGGGCACCCTAACAAACAAATAAAAAAATACGGGTCTAATGTGTTGCGATAAAGAACAAAACTACCACTTTTCACGAAAATCTGAGAACCACTATATCGGTTTGTCATGGAATGGGTGTATATATGTTTTCGAAAATTTCTAATCGTCCTAAATATTTTCCAAAGTATTCTATCATTGTAATTTGGGTGAAGACAAACTCACAAAATATATGGACGACACAGATCTGATCAGCCGTTCTCCTGTGATGATGAGTTATACGTACGTGGTAAAAACTTTCTTCTATACATAAAGATAAAATAAGATTTATTTTATAATTTTATTTTGAAAAAAATGGAAATGAAAATGTGGAAATGTGGAAATGTGGAAATGTGGAATTGTGGAAATGTAGAAATGTGAAAATGTGGAAATGTGGAAATGTGGAAATGTGGAAATGTGGAAATGTGGAAATGTGGAAATGTGGAAATGTGGAAATGGAAATTGGAATTGAAATTGAAATTGAAATTGAAATGGAGATAGGAATGGGAATGAAATAAAATAATTGGTAAAACTTACGCTACTGTGCAAAAATGTGGTTAAAAAAATGTTTTCGATATGTTCTTTACTTACAACACACTTATAAACTTTTTTACAAGAGCATTCGCAGCCAGAATTACCTGAAAATTTGCAAAATTTCTATGGGCTTTTGGAAAATATATTGAATTACTTACTTGCATTTCTAAAACGGATACTTTTAGGAAGATTGTTATTATGCGCTTCATGATTTTTTTACATTTATATTTTTCAATTTTTTTCCATACTGAAAATGTAACCAAAAATAAGATTATGATGACTATGAATATTATTCATCTGTAAGTTCTTGGAATTATTGCCATTCCGAGTACAAATCACAGGGTTGAGCTACAAACCGCTTCGGGTGAAATTCAACCGTCATTTATCAGTTGCATTGTAGTCGAAATCGTTGCGGAATAAACACATTGAGCATTGAAAAAAATCAATGTGATACAGAAGAAATATCTTCGCCCACAATTCGTGGGCTCACACTTTCCGTATTTTGTACCGACACAAAAAAGAAACTCGCAAAACTACTCGCAACCGATAACAGCCCACTCTGTCAGGATGGAAATCTTTTTTTTTGTCCGATCGGAGTACAGATTGAATTTGATAAAAAAGGCTGTATGCGATGATTCGGTTTACCCGTTGGATTTTGAATGATTGATTGCGTTGAAATCCTGTCCAAAACAGCATTTTCATTCGACTGATATAGCTGAAAAAAAACGTAAAATTTGCTTGGGTGCTTTAGGAGAAAATGGATGTGGGAGGCACCACCCACGCCTTCCTCCGGCCGCCAAGTTCGAGTTGAATGAAAACAAAACGACAAAACACTAAGTTTATCCGTTTTCCCTCGCCTGAAAAAAAAAATCAGCCATTGTTTCCCACATTCAACGAGTTGCGAGGTGGAAAAAATGGAGGGGGAACATTCGCTGTCGACAGGTAAAGGATTGTCTCGAACACACACATATAAATAAATTCCGGCATGTTTTCGTTTTCGACATTGTGGAACCCTAACAAAACAAACGCAATTAAAAGTTTCTGTGGGAGCTTCCACCTTCTGTTGTTTGTCTACCAGAAACGTTGGAGGAAAACTTCAACATTCGACTTGAGCGGGTTCGAAAACAAAATGAGGAGAATATGATATTACTGTGGTCAACAGTTCAATCTCTGGAGCTCCGTAATGATTTGCAGTTTGTTCATGCAATACTTCAAACGAAGTTTCTCGATAACATTCCCCTCTCCCTCATCCTCCTCCTGTTCACCCACGATCCATTCGCCAAGACCATTGATAACTGACATATTTTTCATTACCATGCTGTATATTCTTTTTTTCTTCTCTTTCTCTTTTCCTGTATCTCTTTCGCTCTCTTGATTTACTGACCGACACGAACAAATCACAAATTCCCAACAACAACAACAACTACATCTCCAACAACAACAACAACAAAATAATCACATCCAGAACCGCACCGTTCGTTTCTGAGTCCCCGAGGAAAACTGTACCTCAAATCCGACGGCGAGGGTAAGCGAAAAAAAAGAACATATGAAGAACAACACCAACAACAGGAACAAGAAGAATTAAAGTTTGTTCCGGTTTGAAAACATCATCTTCATCATCCATTAGTTCGTTGGCCGCTTTGTTAATTTGATTTGAGTTTGCCGTTTCCTTGTTTTATTGTTTGGTGGAACAGAGAGTGAGAGAGAGGGGGCGAAGGTACAGGGAAAATCAATTCTGTAAAATATGCTCAGTTTTCCTCATCCGTTTTGCAATGGTTGTTTGCTATCATGGCTTCGTTTTTGTGGTGCACATTTTCACTGATAGTTCGATGTTTTGTTTTCTCGCTATTTTCAGTTTATCTTGAGCTTATTTCATCGGGAAGAAATGTGAGCTCTGTTTGGCTGATTGTTATACTTTTTTTTTGTTGGTGTGAGTCTGCTATTCTATCAATTGTTTCATTTGATGGATAGTTTGCCGATGTTTGTCAATCTTCTCACCACGCCCACAGCTCACAATTACATATGCGCACTACTGGTTTATAAGCTACACGCACATTCAAACACACATATGTCACGCTCACTACTTTATAACTTTGGTTCACTCATTGCTTTGCCATAAGTGTTTCTAGGTGTTATTATTGAAGTCACTGTATTCTATGATAGTATTAAGTTTTTTTTATAAATAGTTTGGTCAGATAGTGGGGCTGCTGATAGTGGTAGAGATGTTCACATCATGAGTAAACTCGCGAGTAAATACCCACTTGATCGCCATCCGTCACCTTCACAAGTTTATTTGCGCAGCACCACTATCGATAGTTTGGAAACAAATATGAACTTCCAATCTAGGTCATCGTGATTCTCGCACATTGGAGGTTGTTTGAACAAGTAGACGTACGAGCAAGGCAAGTGGAAGTGGAATGTAAAATTCTACTCGTGAGCATCGGGAAATGTCAAAGTAGAGCTATTGGATTTTCTTTGCATCACTGATCGAGGTTTTCAAACGAGTGTTGATGCATTGTACTTCATTATTCCTTAATTGTTACTCAAATCATCTTCTCCTGGTCTAATAAACATACCCGAAAACGGCTGTTGTCAATAAGGTGGGTAGCTACTCGCGAGTATACTGCTCATGATCCGCATTCCAATAAACAAGCTCGCGAGTAAACGTTTATTACGTTCATTCATACTGATGAATTAAAAACAGTGGATTAATCTGGTACAGTGTAACTCATGGGGAAAAGTCACAGGAGGGTTGTGTCCGAGACACGACCGTATTGTTGACGTATGACTCCGTTAGGCTATCTGTTGATTTTGGATATGTTTGAAGAATTACATCGTTAACCTCTTTCCAGACGGGGTTTTCCAGACCATCGACGCAGGCAAGTATGCACATTCTAGGAATATTCCTCGCCCTGTAACGTCCATCGCTTCTAGCCGCCGCACTCCAGCCGTACTCCATCCAGACAACGCAGCTACAGATATTGTTCAACTGTCGGTTTACTATCAGAATGTCAGAGGCTTACGTACGAAAATAGCTCAGCTACGTCTGCTATTATCCAGCTGCGATTATGACGTAATTGTTTTCAGCGAAACATGGCTCAGAGCTGACATCGATAGCTGTGAAATTTCTCCAGCCTACGTCTTCTTCCGTTGTGATCGCAATGAGTTAACCAGTCATCATTCACGAGGCGGTGGAGTGCTAATAGCAGTTAGAAATTCGTTGAAATGTGAGTCCGTTGTGATGGCTAACTGTGAACAACTCGAACAAATCACGGTACGCATAATATTTCATCATCGTTCACTTTACATTGTTGCCATCTATCTCCCACCGAATTCGGGCATTGAACTATACACTGCTCACGCAAGTGCAGTACAAACCATGGTCGAACAACTGTCGGACTATGACCTATTTTTGTCCATCGGTGATTTTAATTTACCTAATTTGCGATGGCACCTCGACGAGGACATTAATGGTTATATTCCCTCAAACGCCTCTAGTGAAACGGAAATGAAATTTACCGAAGCAATGTTTGCAAGCGGTTTAAGACAGATGAACTGTTTTGTCAACACCAATGACAGGCTTCTGGACCTGACATTTACAAATCTACCTGAATATCTTGACTTGATAGCACCATCTTCACCGTTGTTACCTGTTGATGACCATCACACACCTTTCATTTTACTACTTGACGAGAATGACGCACCAAAATTAGTTGACGACCAAGATAAATGTTTTAAATTTGACTATATGGCATGTGACTTCGACTTGTTGAATTCTGTCCTTGTGAATATGCAGTGGGAGCGACTTCTGAACAACGATACAGTGGACCAGATGTTATCAGATTTTTATGAAGCACTCTGTGACGTTTTAAATCGATACATACCTAAGAAGAGACAGGCACATATCTCTGTTTACAACAAGCCATGGTGGACTCCCGAACTACGAACACTTCGTAACCGCATCCGTAAAATGCGCAACCAGTATTTCCTTACAAAAAACGAACCTGACAGAATTAGACTACGCGAAATTGAGTGTGAGTATAAAGCCCTACTTACTGCAACTCACGACAATTATTTACTCAGGATACAGACTTCTGTCAAACAAAATCCTTCTCGTTTCTGGGATTTCATAAAACAACGAAAAGATGGCAAAAGGATCCCTATCACCGTTAACTTGAATGGCACCACTTCTCACTCTAGTTTGGAAGCAGCCAATCTGTTCGGTACTTTCTTTGAAAGCGTGTTTAGTAAAGCATCACCCGTTCAACGACGAAACTGTTTCGAGCATATAACTCCGTACAACCTGAATCTACCACGCTTTCAGTTCACTCAGGATGAAGTCCAAACAGCCCTCGAAAACCTCGATTCGTCGAAAGGACCCGGAACGGATAACTTGTCTCCTGTGCTTCTGAAAAAATGTGCCGTGTCACTCGCGAGGCCCATCGTTACTGTTTTCAATCGCTCACTCCGGGACAGAGTATTCCCATCCGCATGGAAAATGGCATCCATAGTACCGATCCATAAGTCCGGAAATTACAGCTGTGTCTCCAATTACCGTGGTGTATCCATACTTTGCAGCCTCAGCAAAGTTTTTGAAAAACTTATTCATACGGTTTTGTACAGAGCTGCTTCACCGATCATCTCAAACAGCCAACATGGTTTTATGAAACGTCGTTCCACAACATCGAACCTTATGTGTTATGTATCGGAAATATCACGGGTGTTGGAATCAAAACGGCAAGTGGACTCGGTCTATGTGGATTTTGCCAAAGCTTTTGATACGGTACCGCACAATCTCATCATTGGCAAACTGAATCACATAGGATTCCCAGTATGGGTCACAGAATGGCTGTACTCGTACTTATCCGATCGCGAGGCCTTTGCGGTGGTGAACTCCGTGCGTTCCAGAACATTTAACATTTCATCTGGTGTGCCTCAAGGAAGTGTTTTGGGCCCACTGATATTCATCATTTACATCAACGACCTGTATGAGCTGCTTTCCTCATCAAAACTGAGTTTCGCCGATGATTTGAAATTCTTCCGAGTGATTACATCCATCAACGATTGCGAGGCAGTACAAGAAGATATAAATCGCCTGCTAATCTGGTGCGGCGACAACGGCATGCGCGTAAACAACAAGAAGTGCAAATCAATATCCTTCAGTCGCTGCAAAGTTGTTATTGGTCGTCAATATCACATGGGACTGGATCCTCTGGAACGTGTGAATTCTATTTGTGATCTAGGAGTAACGATCGATTCTAAGCTGAAATTTAACGAACATATAAGTACAGTAGCCGCCAAGGCATACACTGTACTCGGTTTTATCCGTCGTCATGCTTTTGGTTTCACCGATGTGTATTGCCTCAAGACGCTGTACTGCTCGCTAGTTCGAAGTATTTTGGAATATGCTTCTCCGGTTTGGTCTCCGTTCCAAGTTACGCAAATCCTCGCGATCGAGCGAATCCAGAGAAGTTTCATGCGGTTCGCCTTGCGTCAGCTCCCATGGAATGATCCAATCAATCTTCCCAGCTATCCGGATCGCTGCATGTTGATCGATCTAGAAACTCTCACTGCTAGGCGCAAAAAACAACAGCGACTCTTCATCTTCGACCTTATAACCGACAACGTAGATTGCCCCGAATTGCTACAGCAGATTCCGTGGAATATTCCTCCTCGTCGTTTCCGGAATTCTCCATTATTCATAATTCCTTTCCACAGAACAATCTATGGCTTTAATAACTGTTTTAATCGATGTTTGCGTTCGTTCAACAATGTCTGTGATGAGTTTGATTTTACTTTGTCCAAAAATATGTTTAGTTCTAGAATAAGACGTTTAGACTAATTTAGTTAATAAGACAGTCTGTACGACTTAGTCGAAGATGGTGGAATAAATAAATAAATAATTAGATAACGATTTGGTGGCTCTGAAAAGGGCCGTTTTGTTTGGTTGTTGGGTATTGTTTGTTCACTCCACCAGTGTTTACCGAGTGATGATGACAGAAGGATGGTGAACAGCCGTTGGATGGTGCGTATCAGTTAAAAGACACCGAAGTGGAACGACATATGATGAAAACCGCCCTCTATGATCCTAGACGAGATGCCTCCCGTGTTATGTATGGATGAACTTGAGCTTGAGCTTGAGCTTGGGTAGACTGTACAATTCGTAGTTGCTCTCCGTGATTGACCTGAACTAACCAAATTGCACAAAGAACACACAGAATGACGATTGGAACTAGCAAATCATTCTCGTTGTGCAATTTTCGGTGATTCAAGCTCTAAATGGTCAATAAGGACGCCGGCCACGTCCTTACAGCCACCAGGGGAAGGGAAGGAATGTGAGTATGATATTCGCCGCCCAAAGGCCAGAAGGGTCGCCTCTATAGCGTGATTTCCTAGCGTTTATCATGGAAGGGATAGTTGTTAGTGGGAATGGTTGAGAAAAATCAAGATTCACTGCGGTAAGTGATGTGATTATGTTAACGCGGACCACAAATGACAAATGACGAAACATGGGTCCGAAAATCGAATGTTTCGAGTAATAATGTCGAAGGTTATCACCGGGCTACCTAAGAAGGTAATCAAAGGAACTCTACATTAACTCGAATCGACGACTTATTTATGATTTTTGCACCTAGCATTCTCTTCTATTCTTAAATCGCGATGTCGAAGATTATCAATATGCTACCTAAGAAGGTAACCGAAAGAACTCCTCAATGATGGTTCGAATCGACGATGTATTGAGAGATTGTTGAGATCGCTTAGTATTTCTCTATTTTATTCCCTAAGAATTATGAATGAGCTACCTGAGAAGGTAACCGAAAGAACTCCTCTACAATTACTCGAATCAATGACTTGTTATATGACTTTCCGTGGGTAGTACTCTCTTGTTTCCTTAAATCGCATCGCCGGAGGTCATTATCAAGCTACCTAAAAAGGTAACCGGAAGAACTTCTCTCTAATGAATCGAATCGGCGATATATTCTATGTCTTTTCACGCCAAGTACTCTAAATATCACCTATCGACTGAGGTTATTTATGATTAACCTGAGAAGATCACCAGGAAACATCTCTACAGTAGAACAGACCCTACATTGAATTTAGTGGCCTATCGCGTCGTATACATTCTAACTTTCGGAATATTCTGCCACATGACGACTGATGTTATCTATGGAAGTTATATCTATAATATAACCGCAAGATTGACGTGGGACTACCTAAGCTTAGCAGTCATTTCAGTGAGCAGAAGATATGATGGCATATCCTTCAATGCAATCTTGAATAACCGAGCCAAAGCGTTATGTTCGTACCCGTTCTTGTAATCCGTGTTAGGAATACACTTTTCGGAGTGCAAAAAAAAAACATGCGGGTGCACAAGTACCACCGGCTTGCATGAATCAACAACTTTAAAATCTATTTTCTATACTATAGAGGATTTAAACCTGAAAGTTCATTCGCCTCTAGTGTCTGTACGATTTTCCCAGGTCCCTAAGTTCAGGAGACCGTGTTAAGGAAACATACTCTAGTTTGCACAAAGGCAAGCGAGTACAAAAGTACTCGCAGTTTGCATTTATTTGCAAAGCCGATTTCCCCAGACATCTCGGGTTTGAAGTCTGTGTTAGGCAAACACATTTCAGTCGGAACAAAAATGCCCCCGACTTGTATGAACTTGAAATGCCAATTTCCTCAGACACCTTGGTTCTGATGTCTGTGTTGGGGAAACACATTTCAGTCGAAATAAAAAAAACCCAACCTGCATGAATTTGCAATGCCATTTTCCCTACGCTCCATAGATCTGAAGTCTGTGTTAGGGAAACACATATCAGTCGGAACAAAAATAACCTCGACTTTCATGTATTTGCAATGCCTATTTCTCCAAGGCTGCTTGGTTGGGGCTGTGTTAGGGAAACCGTAAATCGGGCCAATCAAAACGAGGCAGTTAGGGCGTTTAGATAACGCTTAACATTTTACAGTTTTTCAATTGTGTATCTAATGAAAAATAACATTTTGTTAATTGCGATAGAAGCGTAGAAATATTCCCTATCAATTGATGCAAACATCTTTCCGATCCAGTAAGAAATGTTCGAGTTATAAGCATTCGGATCTTTCATTCTTTCCTGCATGTTCTGTGTTTAGGTTTTTATTTTACCCCCCATATACTTCGGTTAAACGCAGTCCCACGTCAAAAAAATTGCTTATCTTATAATCAATGCAATTGTTAACACACATATAAATACTCGTTTTAGTTTCTGCGCATTCAAAGGGCATCACGAATAAAGACAACAGTAAAGGGTGTGTCACATCAAATTGCATCACGGAAAAAACGCTGTAGAAATTCGCCCAGTAGACCGATCCTTTTGAAAATTTCAGACAGTAAAATAAAAACTATTAAACAACTTTTGGCATTTTCTTTTTATTCATACTTCGAGCCCAAGCCCGTATGCTCGCACCTTCGTCTTTACCCCGTCCATAAGGTTCTGTACAACGTCAGGTTGTAGTTTTTTTGGACAGAAATCCATTTTCTCTTGAAGTCCGCCTCCAATTTGACAACTTTTGGGTTCTTCCGGAGGACCTGCTTCATAATCGCCCAATATTTCTCTATTGGGCGAAGCTCCGGCGCGTTGGGCGGGTTCATTTCCTTTGGCACGAAGGTGACCCCGTTGGCTTCGTACCACTCCAACACGTCCTTTGAATAGTGGCACGAAGCGAGATCCGGCCAGAAGATGGTCGGGCCCTCGTGCTGCTTCAATAGTGGTAGTAAGCGCTTCTGTAGGCACCCCTTAAGGTAAACCTGTCCGTTTACCGTGCCGGTCATCACGAAGGGGGTGCTCCGCTTTCCGCAAGAGCAGATCGCTTGCCACACCATGTACTTTTTGGCAAACTTGGATAGTTTCTGCTTGCGAATCTCCTCCGGAACGCTGAATTTGTCCTCTGCGGAGAAGAACAACAGGCCCGGCAGCTGACGAAAGTCCGCTTTGACGTAGGTTTCGTCGTCCATTACCAGGCAATGCGGCTTCGTCAGTATTTCGGTGTACAGCTTCCGGACTCGCGTCTTCCCCACCATGTTTTGCCTTTCGTCGCGGTTAGGAGCCTTCTGAACCTTATATGTACGCAGGCCTTCCCGCTGCTTGGTCCGCTGGACGAATGAACTTGACAAATTCAGATTATTGGCGACATCCCGGACCGAACTTCTCGGATCACGTCTAAACTGCTTAACTACGCGCTTGTGATCTTTTTCACTGACGGAGCATCCATTTTTGCCGTTCTTCACCTTCCGGTCGATGGTTAGGTTCTCGAAGTATCGTTTTAGTACTCTGCTGACCGTGGATTGGACGATTCCCAGCATCTTACCGATGTCCCGATGTGACAACTCCGGATTCTCGAAATGAGTGCGCGGGATTAATTCACGATGCTCTTTTTTATTCGACGACATTTTTCCAGATTTACGAAAAATTGACAGTGAAGCATAGCCAACGTGATCTATACACTCTTATCTGATTATAAGCGAAAGCTGAAGATATAATTCCTAAAAATTAAATTTCTACAGCGTTTTTTCCGTGATGCAATTTGATGTGACACACCCTTTAACCTGCAGCTGTGATTATAAAAATACAAAAAACACGACGATTTTATAATTTTGTTGAATTCGCATCAACAAATAAACGGTCTTGCTCTACAATGTCTCGATCTAATGCGCTGAACGAACCTCCTCCAGACAACGGTACGAAATAGTATATTTAAAACGGAATACGTACCCCATAAATATTTACACAAAGCACATAAAAATGGATGTTCAGAACCACATTGAAAACGGAACATTCTTGGAGGAATATTGTCCACATGTTGAATACATAAGATCACATATAGGATACGGACAAATCACAATGTTACGAGTTGTTCAAAAAGGTTAAAGATTGTCATTTTGATGCGAAAGAAAGTGTTTGAAAACACTGAAACTTTATTGAACGGAGACGATGCTTACTACTCGCATAATGAAATATTGCCCAATCAACCGTTTCTCGATGTTTCCAAACCGGAATATCAGAAAAGGCAATACAAATTGAAAAATGAGTAACTTTACGTAACTTTGAACAAAATATAAGGACAATGAACATATATGAAAAAAAAAATCCGGGCTCAAATACATACACCCGGTGAAAGTAAAACTTACAGCAGCCAAATTCCTAAAAAACAACTGCCAACCGCTATTATTTGTCCGAATGTGTTTAACTATCACAAGCGACCTTCTGGTACAAATAAGCAATTTTCAACAAACACTCATACCAATCACCCAGCGGGCATTAACAAAGTTATAACAGCGGTATAACGCAAACTACAACACACAATATGACAATAATCACGCTGGAATAAAGGAAAATAAATAACAGAAATACTGCTTTGCATGAAAAACACGTTCTTTATTTCAAACTGATGGAAAATCCCACTGCATGTGTCGGAATTACGCCACCTCTGGAATAGCGACACATCAACTAACCACATGCACTGGCATTGAGTGAGGCAAATCATACAAAATTTAGGAGATGCAAGAGATAAAGAGAATATTTCAAAAAAACTTAGCTTGTTCTTTGCACCGTACCGCTCATTTCAATGCTCGGTCACATTTCCTCTACATACCCTCACGCTCAGAATACAGCACCACACACATATGTACACAGAACGGACGATTTCAACATTTTACTTCAAAGTTGCTCTTCTCTCACTGTGCACATATGAATCTGCATATAGTCACACTTTTCATTGAAAAAGAACAAAATACCTACTACACACCCATAACCATTTCACAATGCACATGGCTTCAAATTACAACCATAGCACACCATCACGGTTCCCGGAATAAATCGCCACAGAAAACGACTGCAACAGAAACCACCGCTTATAAAATGTGTAGTAGGCTATAAATATTGTGGCGCGGTATTGTATTTCAAAACAAGAATTAACCGGGCAAACGTATCGCCCCAGGCAAACGTAACGCCCCGGGCAGACGTATACCGTCCGACGCTCGCTAGAGCTCGGTCGGACATTGCTAAAGGATCGTATCCTATGTTTCAAACTAACCGGGCAATCAGTGGATCCCAGGTTTGCGTGCGAGACACCGCCGCTTCCGACGGCGGGTCGGCGGTGGACTCGGATTGCGTCATCTTGGCGGCATGGGCCGCCTCGATTCCTTATCCTCGCCAAATGGGGACTTCGTCCCCATTACATTGTCCTCAGAATAAATTTCGAAAAACGAGAACAAGAGAATAAATTTATAATAGAAATGTGAGGCACATGATGTTTTTCCCGCGCCAAATATTTCTAGCCTACTACACTTTTTCTAAGCGGTTGTTTCTGTTGCAGTTGTTTACTGTGGCGATTTATTCCGGTCACCCACCATCACTATCACTATGACAACTCTCGCGAGAGCGAAACACTCCAAACATTATGTAGAGCGTACAAGAAAAACCCCAGTGTTATATATGGATGAACTAAAAAAAACTCACCAATGTAATGTAAGATAATCACCAATATCGAACACAATTATCAAATTTTCTCATCAGTAAAAACATATTACTTTAATATATAACATATTTGAAATGAAAAAAGGTAATTTTCTTCTATAATTTTAACTTTCTGAGTGTTTATTCAACCCAATGCGAATTTTAATTGGACTAACAACAACTAATACTATATGTAGATCATACGGGAAATCACTTTTTCTAATATTTCTTCACTTTTCCAATTTTTCTCGCCGTATAATCTTTTCTTGGGTGAATATGAACACAACAAAACAGACAGCTTAAACCAAACGACCCCTTTTTAGAGCGGGAACACACCTCGGTTTTTGTTTATGGAAATTGAAACAATTGATTCATATATGAAGTCGGTTTTTAACCCAAATGCTACCATACACAATTTTACATTTACACTTGTGCTAATTTTTTCACAAAACACGATCGGTCATTGATATGAAATTTCACGAAGCAACGAACATTAAAGTTCCATGTCTCTGTCTCTCTTAGGGAACTCTGTTAGGGAACACATTTCATTAGGAACAAAAGTTCCCCCTATTTTCATGTATTTGAAATGTCGATTTTCCCCCAGGCAGCTTGGTTGTGATGTCTCTGTTAGGGACCCGCCGCATGTGTCGTCAATTTCGACCGATCAGAAGTTGGTATTTCCGTTAAGATAGGGGTTGAGATTTTTCAATAGTTCGATAATTATTTTCATGACATATATTATTTTCTTCAATATAAAAAATTGTTATGGAGTACCGAAATCGATTGACGCAAAAATTTTATCAATCCATCATGAAATGGCTGAGCGTTTGAAATTGGACAATTTTCACTATGTTCTCGATTTTCGATTCTCATTTTGTACCCCAATATGTTCCCGAAAGACGTAATCCTACGTCAAACTATTTATATTGATGTATTTCCACCACTGGCTGTGGGTTAGACAGACAGTGCAGACATTTGAACCATTTGAACCATTTGAAAATTAAATGCGCGGAAGCTAGGGCTGCTTAGTATCAATATATTACGATTACTTGATAAAACTACCAACTGAAATGGAAAGTAAAAAATTGGCCACGTTGATGCGCTTACTGTCAATGGTGTGCAAAAAATCGTGTAGACCGATCAGATTGAATTTGCCGGAACCGGGAAAGATCCGCAAATGCTTCCTCGTCTTCGCCGCAAATACTATTATTTACGAAAGAGGAGAAGTTCAATTTCGGTTCGCATCCCAAACTACCGTTCACAATCTCCACCATGACACACCTGCAGTGCGGTGCAAAATTTCCTGCGCTTAGAAAACTAACCCGTGGGCGAGGTGGTTCGTTGCCAACACCGCATCGGTTGCGGTTGAGTCGAATTCCACCACAGTTGTCGCAGTTTTCCAATGAATCGGCGGTGGCAATGGTTTGTCGAACTAGAGAGGGGGAACCTCAAGTGCCAGACTTGTGGATCGGATCGGAAGACAGTGAAAGTTTGCTCGTGAATGTTACAGATTAGAAAGTTACTGGGACTTTTTCGTACAATGCAACGATTTCGATTGCCTAACTGTTGAAGCCGATCTTCTGATGGGGCAACATGCACGATAAATTGTGGGATCAGATTAATTCGTGGTAATTGACTTCTCAATTCCGACTGACCCCCGACCGAGCGGTACTTGTTCAGCTCGATCTGATTTGATTTACTTTTTCACATAAAGACAACAAGAAAAGTCCAAAAAACTTCTTCCCATCAGCTATCGATTGCCAGCAGGAGGGAAGCGAAAACTTTGCTACATCTTCGCCGAGAGTTGGCTGCAATTTCTCAATTAGCCCTGAAACAATTTCCCGGCAAAGAAGAGAGTCCAAACTTGGCCCGATGAGTTGGTTGATGCTGACAAAATAGACATGTAACCAACGTCATCATCGGAACGATTTGTTTGTTTTCTGGTAAGTTTTGAAGCCGCCACCCGAATTGTACAGCTATTATGATAACGAAAGGATTGGGTCGGCAATAGCATGCGTCAGCAGAAATGTTTGCAACCAATGGCGATGGCGGCTTACGTTGGCTTGTTTCTCAGCCCAACCCTCTCTGCGCTCGTCCGGGTTTTGTGGCAAACAAACCAATTGACGAAGAAAAGACTATCGGAAGCAAATCGGGGGCTGGAACGAATTTGAATAAATTTTACCCTTGATTGAGCAGAGCACGTGTCCTGCGGAGGAAGACAAGAAGGGTCGACGGAGAAAGTCTATCTAATTACCGAGGAAAGTTTTCCTGACGACAAGGATTAGATGAGTTATCTGGAGGAAGAAATTAGGTTTGACAAACAACGCCATACCTCGATTTGGTTTATTTATTATCGAATAAACAATTCGCTGACATTGGCTAACATACTATGGAGACACACTGTATTTGATAAATTTGCATGGGGACGCTTTGTTTATTTTTCTAACATTCCACTCAAACGTCATGCGATCTGTCTTTTCCGATCACTTCTCGCAGCCTGTTTTGTCACCAAACATAACCATAACTTTATACATAGTATAAAATCACTATCGAAGACAATTTCCGTTCAAAATTTTCCTCAATTGCAGAGTTCTGTTATACAGAACACCTATTAGAGCCTATTTTTTGTAGAGCCTATTATTTCACAAAAAAAACATCACCTATTTCGTTACACAGGAATTTAACACGAAGCTCAATTTCGTCCATGTCGAAGTTGGAGGCAAGATTGTCGCATTTGCACAACACGATTGGACTTGCGTCTTGGGGATCCCAGAATGCATATTTGCGATTCGTTCGGGTTACTCTGACTCGATCGGTTTTCCGAATACAGACGAGTAGTTGATCAGTAGATGGATCTGGAATTTCCGAGGAAATTACACTGTCGCAGGGCGCATTTTATCGACTAACCAAACTAAAAAAGTGCGGATCCAACAACGTGTGAGACCGAATACGTGTAATGTTGTATAGAAGCTCATTAAAGACATCATTTTTTTCTTTGATCATTCGTGCTGTAATGTCATGACAATGCATGAGTTTTGGCCTGGCGTTAGCAAAGACTGTGTCGGTGTTGCTCATGATAGCTTCTCGCAAGTGAATGTATTCTTTTTAACGCCGCTTCTGTTGATTGCCTCGTAGGAATCGCTGTCGTTCGCTCTTTACTTTCGAATGAATGAAGTACCTATGGCGAAATCTCGTTGTTTGATGTTTATGCAATATCCGACTTATTTCTTCAGAATTTGCCGCTCAGAATACATTCAAGGTGTGTTTCGTGGCATAGAAATCTCAACTAAGTACTAATAAAAATGGCGCAAATAAACCTACGTTGAGACCTTGAACGTTAGGAACGTTAGAAACGTTAGTATGGTGCAATTCCAAATGAAATCGAACTAAAAATGCAGACTTTTTTTTTTATTTGAACGAAAGTTTGTATTCCGTTTGGGTTGGAGGGAATATGAGTTTCCTTCAGCATTTGAGAATTGTTTGACTTAAATGTAACTTTTGAAAAGGGCATTTCGATTTTAGTAAGAGAATTCTTTGATAATTTATATTAAAAAAAAAACTATGAGTCGTATCGACATAATGTCTTAGAAAAAGTTATAGTTTTTTTATTTACAAATTACTATAATTTGCAATATCTAAAATGCATATTTTCTATTTAATTTTTTATTTTTTTCATATAAAATAGAAGTAATGTAGAAAATTTAAAAAATGGGTCCAAGATGGTGAAACTATTTTTGACGAACTTTGTGGAACATCGATTTTTTTATGAATTTTCAAAACTTCGAATTTTGGTATGTTAACAATAATTTTTAGCCACAAATTATGAATTCTGATGTGATTTAAAACAAAAAAGCTCTTCACCAATCTTCTTCATCATTATGGTAAAAATATATGTTTAGACAAGAATGACAAGAATGAGATGAGTTATCTGGAGGAAAAAACTATGGATGGGTTATACCTATGATATAACCGCAAGCTTGACGTCGGACTGCCGTTGGCTCAGTAATCATTTGTGTTTTTCTCAATTAGCAATAATCGCACCTCGGAGGTTCCTTATTGGGCACGGATATTGCCGCTACACAGAGCTATCTTTTGTGTGTATTGATTGAATTATTGATTAAACTAGTGAATGAATGAATGGTAGTGGTTATCGTAAACAAAACTTTTCAAACTCATGTGATCAGTCTTTTCCGATCACCTCTCACAGCCTGTTTTGGCATCAAACGTTTCTTCATTGTGCCATTCAAAATATGTAATTCCAATTTGAAACTTAAGTTCTTCTCTTTTCCGGAATAAATTATCAACACCAATATTGTGGCCAATGAAATCAAATGTGGATCCGAGTTCCAGAATCAGGTTGCGGATTGTATATACTGATTCTGGTTTCAGACCCCAGCTGCCAGATTCGTTCCCAAATTTTGAGTTCACATCACAATTTGAACAAAAATGCAAGCAAAGCATTCAGAGATCAGATTGAGCTGCGGCTCAAGCAAAAACATCGCTGATCAATGCGGGGATGCTTAACAAAAACAATATTTAACTTTCGCATCATAACGACTATGCCAATTAATTGGGCAAACTTTACCCGACAATGGCTTCTTGCTTCAACGAGACGTCATGAATAAATTATATCGCCCAAAAGGAGGGGGAGTCCAAATCTGCCATAATTGCTAATTTTCTCTACCCACCAAACGATTGTATTTCTTCGCATGAACCCATCATAGCACGAAAGCTTGAAGAGGACATTTTCAAAAAGTTGAAGAAGCATCTGCGAAAGTGTTGAAACCGTCATTATCATCATCGTCATCGCCATCAGTGACCAAACGAGTGTCGGTTGTCTTGAACGTGGCATTTGTGTCGGCTATACGCTCCTCCGGGAAATGGAACCAAAAACAGACGGGGACAGGAAAAATAATTATCCGCCCGTTGGACTCGTTTTGTTTTACTCTCTCTCCCCTTTCGAAGACGTAAGAAAAATCAACATTACGCGTCTGCGGCAATCGCTCAGTCCGAAAAGCGAATTTGCAGAGATGATACCCCTTTTTATTTCGATCAGTTTGGGGCCATCGGAGACGACGAAAACCCCCCGAAACAAAAGCGCAACAAATCCGACCAGAATCGGAAATGTTCGAAACAAAAACCGAGAGATAGAAAAAATTCGGAGGAATCAATTTTCTTCGCCATTCGCAATGCTGTCAGCACCACTGCGCTCCACCGATGTAATTTCCGAGGAATTGTCGGTTGGAAAAGGATTGTTGTTGTGATGACGGTTCATTTGGTGGAAAACAAAAAAAAAGGGGGGGGGGGAGAGTGGGGAGAATGACAATTCACTTTTGTTTGGGAAAAAATATTACTTACGCTTGATTGGTTTCGATCATTTTCCAAGCGATGAGCATTGTCCCCGCATCGTGCTGAGGCACGAGACATTGGGAATAGATTTAACAAGATTTTGATTCAGTCGATTCAGTTGAGATTGGGACACAAAAATTAGCTTTATCTGGGAATAGTTTTTGATTAAATGAACATAATATTGAGGAGTCAAAATTCCCTTTCAAGAAAACGAAATAAGAAAAAAAAAACATTTCGATTTGGTTTTGATGAGACTGCAATCTTTTCGTTAGTTCTTTTGCTTACAAAGGGTTTCAAGACAAAATATAAAAAAATATAGCATCTTTGGTCCCGAAATCATGTAAACTATAAAAAAACTAATACAATAAATACTTACGAAATCAAAATCCATTTTTTTTCGCAAGTCTAATATTTTTCAAAAAAGACTGTCTTATTGGCTTTAGTTTTATGTGTCGATCATCTGAATCGGTCCAGTAGATCAAAAGTTATGAATTTTTGTGTTGGAAAAAAGTGGAAAAAATTGATTTTTCTAAACATCGGTTAACTTTGAAAAATCGTTACTCAAAAACGAAAAAAAATTACTTCTCTGGTTTCGAAATATGTTATGTGAAAAATCCTTAGCTTTCAAAAAATATTAAAAAATAAAGCGCCTTTGGTCCAATCAATAATAACGAGAGCAGGATTCGAATTTTCTGCAGGTATTTTAAAAAGACATTCTTCGGAATATTTTGATGATGTACTGTATTCTATTAGTAAAATCATTTTATTTCATGCAGAATATTGAGGGAATTGCAAAAAATACATAGTCGACCATTTTGTGGCGGCGACCTTTTCGAATTTATGTTTTTCATTATGTAGTGTGTTCTCCAAGTCAAGCCATTCAGCCATTTTTTAGCGATCATTATTTTACAAGATCATGGAATATGCAGTTTCATTATGGCAGTAGAATTAAAGGTATGTTCCAAATTTCAGATGAATCAGTGATCTCGAACGGGGTCAAATTTCAATTCATGTTGGACTATCCTTCAAACACACAAACATACATATAAACTGGGCAAGCTGAATGAAACCATTAGAAAGTAATTGTTTATTTGGGAACTGCGGCCATCTTTGATTTGGATTTTTCATAAAGAACTGCGTTCTACTAGCCAAGCCCTTTCATTTGATACCTATATTGATGGGGTTTTGAGAAAATATGTGATCCGCCATTTTGTAGTGGTCGCCATCTTGGATTTGTATTTTTCATAAATAACTGTGTTCTACTAGTGGACCTCTCTCATTTGATATACATATTGATGGGGTTCTGAGAAAATATATACTCCGGATAATCGAGTCTAAAATTCCGGATAATTGAGTTCCCGGATAATCGAATCCGATCTGTACATCGTTTTAGCATGTAATTACTGTATATGTAGTAGTATATAAAACGATTCATATTAAATTTCTAGTTCAATCGGTATGCATGTGATCAAAATACGTTCGCAGCAATACTAGTGAATATGTTGTGCATATGATTAAAATGATTAAAAAATTAAAGGAGGTTGTGTTCAAGACACGACCGCATTGTTGACGTTGAACTACGCTGTAGTTTAATTCAAGTTGCTTGTTTATAACTGCGGATATTATTTTATAATGCTACGAAAATTTTGAAATAACTATTCTACCAGTTTGGTCGCCCTGAAATGTTTTTTTTAATTGCAGAATCATTTGACGATAATTGTTTGATGATTCATTCTTGTGCTCGCAGAACAAAAATCCAAAAATCCAGAACGACATTTGTATTCTTGGTGACTAAATAAGCGAAATGAATTCTATCTGCTCGCGAACCCAAATAAATTAATGACTTATTACAACTTATTGAATAACTGGGTATTCCCCAAATATTTTTTCGGTGCACAACCTTAACACCTGCTTCGCCATAGCGTCAGTTCAATGCATTGATGCAATGTCAAACGCACCAACGAAGCCTTTATGATGACAGAAAACAAACAATGTTAACTGTTTGGAAAAAGGCTGAATACTTGCCTCAGCAGAGATTCATTACTAATACCCTAGCGTAAATAATTCCTTCCCGCACCCGCTCCCGCCTAGCGCCGATGCACTATTTTTACGTACGGGTTAAGGAGCATGCACGTACGCACACAAATATTTATCGATGACCTGAAGCAACTAAATATACACACATTGGGCCTGATCACGAACATCACTGTCACATACGCTTTCACGTCACTTACACTTCACTTAATCTTCTTGTGTCTATGATCATTGTCACGGACAGTTGCGTGTAAAAATAAACGCCGTGAAGTGAAAGAGTTCATTCCCGTTTATAAGAGACAAGTCGGTTGCATAATTTCGGGCATTTGAAAGTTATGTTGGTTGCATAATTTCGGACGTTTAAACGTTATGTAGGTAAAATTAATACAATGTATGAGATAATATTTAATTTAACTAAGCGTATGTTTTAGAATGACAAGTTTGCGATTATACCTCGATGATTCGATATTTCAATGTCAACTATTTGGGCTCATCCCATTCGTTTGTTTGTTTCTGAATTTTGAATCCTTTCATCCTTCCTATTCTCGTGCAATTTGATATACGGAACACGAGGTTGGATTTAATTATTTAAACAGAAACTGGCTAACTGCATCGGTCAGAAACATAATCTTCATATAAAACATCTGATGGATTTCAAGAAATTTTCTAAAAGCAGAAAGTTATGCAGATTTCCTTTAGACGGATATCAAAATTATGAAAAAAGAATTTCAAAACAATATCTTGTGAATGCTTTGCAATGATAGCTTCATTCTGTCCTTGTTTGAAACTTATTATCAGTTCAGTTCAGTTCGTTGTTTTTAAGAAACATAAAACTTTGCAGTTCATTTGGCTCTTCAATCTGTTTTAACTTTTTAAATATTCTTTTATTCAAAGCACTCTTCAAAACAATATCGTTGAAAATATTTATTATGTACAAAGTAAAAAAAAATAATGGCCTGATTTTTTGTAAATATACTTGTTTTTCCCCGTGACGTGACAGTATCGTGGTATTCATAATAACACCGAGTTCATCAAAGTTGTCCCGACGGATGAACTCTTCCGGATTCTACACACACTGTGGCAGCCGTAATAACGTTGTATACAATTCACTTCGTTTTCACCGTGAAGTGACGTTCGTGATCAGGCCCACTATCTCTGTTTTGCGCTCTTCTCAACAGAAGCCCTTTCTGTTAATATTGCCAGTCTAGATTAGTTTAGCTGTCATCCTTTGTGGAGAGAGTTTTCCTACCGTCATGCGAAACCAAATCACTGACAAAATTCCAGAACATTTATTTTCTTGGTGAGCTGACGATAGCCTAGCTGGATGATTCCCCACACAATTGTGTAGCTCAGAACCCTAATGCAATGGCGTCAGTTTGATGCAATGATTGAAGCGAGTGAGTAATATTGTCGCGTCCACAGCTCGATCCGAAACGAAGACATGTGATGACGTAAAACAAGGAAGGACACGCGATATTCATTGTTTCGTATCTAGAACGATACTAAAAGTTTACCTTCCCTTCCTTTCCTTGTTTAATTAAAGAGACTTTAAACTTCTTCAGTTCATTCATCTCTAGCCTTCATGAAGGCCCTTGGAAAACTCTACTCTTTCCTCATATTACTACTCCACCCCCATTGCCTTGAGAAAACCATTCGATCCCTCGCCGTCCAGCTCGCCCAGCAACGGTGTTGTCCAGTCGGTGTCCTCACGAAGTATGAAGTTTGCCTCAGCGAGATCCACTGTTTATACTCTAGGCAAATATTCCCTTCCGTTCTTCTTCTTTTTCTTTGTTCACGGAGACTTCACATCTGACGGTTTTCCCTTGGTTGCTCGGCGATAAGTTACTCGTTATTGACAGCTCTGTTCGGGAAAGCACACAAATGGACAGAACAAATGTATGAGGAAATGGGAATGCTTCCAATTTTCATCAATTTAAACCATATACAGACTATGGGATTGTAATGTATATCATATCAAACAAATCTCAGGGAAATTCCGATTCGTTTGGTATGCAACTCGTCAGAATCCGTTAACGGCAAAAATAGTTATTAACGTGAACTTTATTTCATAAAAAGGTGACCTGTTTTCTGATTTGGCAGTTATACTGAAATACGTAGTACTACATCAAAAGAGTAAATAGTATTGTATAACCGAATGGGTGCAAGTGTGAGACCTCGAAGATATCTTAGTATGCTCATGAATACAGTATGATCAAGATAATTTCTCAATCAAGTACCAAACATTAATGAGTTTGGTACAAGGGGAAAGGTTCTAGCAGTCTGAACCCTTTCATCCCGAATTGTGAAAAGAGCAGATATTTGCACTGTCCACTCTTCACTTTTATTATAATACTCTTGACTACATTAAGTAAGTAATATTCACCAAATCAAAGGCCCGAAAACGATCGTAGATTGATATTCAGAGCAACTGCACTATAAGATATTGTGTGAATACTTTAACATTGATACCCAATATCAACAGTTTTACAACTTTTTCGAAACCCCCAAATAAAGATGTAATAAAATCGAGTTGAGCTCAGCACACTACAAGTAACGCTCACAGTGTTATTCCCAACGAAACTCGTTCAAAATCTCGCCTCCATTCAACCGACGTCCGAGAAACAAAAAAATGCAAATCTGTTCCATTGCGATTGCCGGATCCCAAAAGGGGTAAATTACAGGTCCAATAAACGACGAAAAAACAACGAGCAAAAGATGCAAAAAAAAAGAAACTCACCCTAACTCGCAACCACAAACCGGCGGTGGATCATTCCATTAACACTTTCCACCACCCCCATTCAAAGTTCTGAAAAATACTCTCAGATGTTTGCGATGCACAAAGGGTTCGTCTGGGACGGCTATTTCCCGTTTTGAATATCAATCCCTTTCGGCCCACGTTTCGTGCAACAAATCTGCTCTAAAAATCATGAATCCACCCGGGAGGGGGAATCCTAGTGTTTCTATTCGTTTATTTAAATCACGGCTGGTTGATTGAAATTTATTTGTTGCGATTTTTGCGAGGAATTGTATTGTAACACAAACCACGAAAAAATCAAATTGGAACCTCAGCCGACCATTGATATGTGAGTTTCGAGGTTTGAAGCCAACCACTAAAGCGATATTCGTCCAACCTGCAAATCCGTACTTGCCGGGAATGTTCCACCCTGTTTTGATGAAATTACCCGGACAAACATTTGCACATGAATTATTCACGTCGGTTGGTCCACGCTCACAGTGTGGAAGTGTCCCACTTCAGCACAGAACCCGGCAAGCGAAACCTAATAATTGCTAACCGAGGGCAATAAAAGTGATGAATTACCGGACCCGTGCACTGAGCAAGTGTAAACAGACCAAAATTGATGCGATGTGAACCGGAGCAGGGATCGTTGTCATAGCGATTGCATCCCGGGTAGTTAACAATTGATTGTAGTTTCAAAAATTTGGTTGACATATTATTTAGCGTGTGTGATTGCTATTAAATTCCGAAATTTCAATTGAGATTCCTGTATGCGATGCTTCGATTCCGCGCTGAAAGAAAAAAAGCTTTTCGGGGACATAAAGCAGACTTTTCATCTTACGCCTAGTGATTACTTGTTGCCCATCTGCTGCTGCTGCTGCTCCTCCACATCCAGCCCCATAGGAAAATCAAAAGAAAAACTTTCTCGTCATCGTCATCGCCGGAAACACCGTCGGCAAGACGACCAGACCAGAGAGACGACCATGGTGAGAAGGATTTTCGCCAGACACCTTTCCAAGGGATTCGCATCTCACACTTTGTCATCTGGGGCTTCATCTTCAAGAGGCTGCACAAAGAAGCTAGAGGGAATACTTTTTCGAGAGGGTGGCTATTATAATATTGAGCGGATCTTGTTATTCAATTACAAGAAAATGGGCGAATTCCAAGCATGATTCGATGAGGGGAAAATTATTGCCAAATGGCGGAGGAATTTCTCTGAAGAAATGGAACAATAAAAAAATGAAAATGTACGATTTGACTATGATGAAATTACCATTCGTAAGCTTTGTCATGATAAGATGAGATGTGTTGGCCAAACTTTTCGGCGAAAATTTTTTTTTTTTTTATTAAATCGTTTATTTTTACAGGCTCAGTTACATAAGTTTAAAGGAGCCAAACTCCTATTTGTATAGTTACAAGTATATATAAACATTTTTTATTAATTCTAATGTTAATGAAGTAGAGAACCGATTACTCGCGGCTTGCTCGAGTTTAGAAGGGTGACATTTTGTTTCAGGAAACGGATGGGATATAAGGATATGTTGACAATGTTCACTCTCACATTCGCACTCACATTCATCATACTCAATTCTTAAGCCTATCTTATATCTAACATGTATTTACATTTCACCTTATTCTATTGTTAGTAAGAAGGGATTTGATTTCTCGCGAAGGGAAAGGAAAAGGAGAATATAAGGATATAAGGACAATCACACACGAAGATTGATAGCTTTTAGGAAGACATATATTTGGGACATGTAATCAAGGTCTAAACCAGCTAACACATCTCTCACCGGCACATTGGGCTGCCTTCCTCTAGCCCGAAGAGAGTTTTCTAAATTCGATCTGGCAACAAGATACTCCTCGCACGACCAAACAACGTGTTCGATGTCGTGGTAACCTTGGCCACAAGCACAGATATTGCCATCGGCAAGATCAAAACGAAAGAGTAGCGCGTCTAACGAACAGTGATTGGACATGAGTCGAGAGAAGGTGCGAATAAAGTTCCGACTTAAGTCCAGACTTTTGAACCATGGTTTGAGGCTAACCTTAGGGATAATCGAGTGAAACCACCGGCCCAATTCATCTTCGTTCCATTTACGTTGCCAGTTAGCGATGGTATTTTTACGGACTAAAGAATAAAATTCATTGAAAGCGATTTGACGCTGATAAATATCGCCTTCAATTGCACCTACCTTTGCCAATGAGTCAGCCCTCTCGTTACCCGGAAAAAATTTCGTTGAACACTCCAAATCCTGTGGACTCATTCATAGAGGACCCATCAGTAAAGTACATATTATCACAATTGACACGCCCATACTTTGCATTGAAGATCGTAGGAATGATCCCCGATCGATGATAATCTGGAATTCCATGGATTTTCTCCTTCATGAACAGATCAAAATGTACAGAGGAATTGATGTAGTCAGGAAAACAAACACGGTTGGGAGTATACGAAGAAGGATCAACCTGCATGGAGATGAATTCATGATATGAACTCATGAATCCGGAGTGAAAATTTAGCTCGATCAGCTGCTCAAAATTTCCGATCACCAATGGGTTCATAACCTTACACCGGATGAGGAACCGAAGAGATAATAAATTGAAGCGATCTTTTAGTGGCAGTACGCCTGCCAAAACCTCGAGACTCATGGTATGCGTTGAGGGCATACATCCCAACGCAATACGGAGACAAAGATACTGAATTCGCTCGAGTTTAATGAGATGTGTTTTGGCAGCTGATTGAAAACAGAAACTGCCATACTCCATCACTGAGAGAATAGTTGTTCGATACAACATTATAAGATCTTCGGGATGGGCTCCCCACCATGTGCCGGTAATTGTACGGAGAAAGTTTATTCTTTGTTGACATTTTTTACTCAGATAACTAATATGGGCCCCCCAAGTACATTTGGAGTCGAACCAGACCCCAAGATACTTGAATGACATAGCATGAGTGATCGGTTTACCCAAAAGTTGAAGCTTTGGTTTTGCTGGCCTATGCTTCCTAGAAAAAACCACCATCTCTGTTTTCTCCGTGGAGAATTCGATCCCTAGCCCAATGGCCCAGGTTGAAAAATTGTTCAAAGTATCTTGTAAGGGTCCTTGCAGGTCGGATTCGTTTGATCCTACGACAGACACCACTCCGTCATCTGCAAGTTGTCTTAAGCTGCAATTTTGTGTAAGACAATTGTCGATGTCGCTTACATAGAAGTTGTACAAAAGGGGGCTTAAACATGAGCCCTGAGGGAGGCCCATGTAAGAGATCCGACTCACTGCCGAATCTCCATGAGAAAAATTCAAATGTTTCTCACAAAGCAAGTTATATAACATATTATTCAACAGAGGCGGCAGACCCCGAGAGTGTAATTTGTCTGACAAAACCTCTATTGAAACAGAATCAAAGGCCCCCTTTATGTCCAAGAATACTGAAGCCATTTGTTTTTTTTCGGCGTAAGCCATTTGAATTTCTGAAGAAAGCAACGCAAGACAATCATTCGTCCCCTTGCCCCTGCGGAACCCATATTGTGTATCTGAGAGTAAGCCATTCGTTTCAACCCAATGATCAAGGCGAAACAAGATCATTTTCTCCAACAATTTCCGTATACAAGACAGCATTGCTATTGGACGGTACGAATTGAAGTCGGACGCGGGTTTTCCGGGTTTTTGAATAGCTATAATTCGCACTTGTCTCCAATCATCTGGAACAATATTATGCTCCAGAAACCGATTGAATAAATACAACAAGCGATGTTTCGCCACATCAGGGAGGTTTTTTAACAAGTTGAACTTAATTCTATCCGTTCCTGGAGCAGAACTGTTACAAGAAAGGAGAGCAAGAGAGAATTCTACCATCGAAAACTCGGAATCAAGATCGCACCTATCTTGTGGTATATCTCGAACAATTTTTTGTACAGGAGCGGAATCAGGACAAACCTTCCGTGCAAAATTCAAAATCCATCGATGTGAATATTCTTCACTTTCATTCGTTGAAGAGCGATTTCTCATGTTTCGAGCCACTTTCCATAATTTTTTCATTGACGTTTCTCGTGACAAACCTCCCACGAAATTTCGCCAATAAGCACGTTTTTTCCCTTTGATCAAATTTTTGAACTGATTTTCAAGGTCCAAATACGTTTGAAAATTCTCAATGGTTCCACTTTTCCGAAAAGCTTTAAATGCGTTCGAATTATTCTGATAAAGCTTCGAACATTGGCTATCCCACCATGGATTGGGAGGCCTTTGACGAAAAGTGGAGCCTGGGATGGGTTTCGTTTGAGCGCGAACCGCGCTGTCATATATCAAACGAGAAAGGAAGTTATACTCCTCCAATGGAGGCAAACCATCTCTGGAATTGATGGCTAGAGCAATTGCGTCCGCATATTTTTTTCCAGTCAATGTGTCTTGTGAGGTCATATGCCATGTTTATAGATTCAGAAGAATTCGACCCAATGGTGATGGAAATTTTGATTGGCAAGTGGTCACTGCCGTTGGGGTCCTGGATTACATTCCACTTGCAATCTAACGATAGTGAATTCGAGCAAAGCGAGAGGTCAAGAGCACTTGGGTTAGCAGGAGGTTTAGGTACACGTGTTGTTTCCCCAGTGTTCAAAACGGTCATATTGAAGCTGTTACAAAGGTCACATATCAACAATGAACGATTGTCGTCGTACTGTTCCCCCCAGGCAGTTCCGTGAGAGTTGAAGCCTCCCAAGATCAATCGTGGCTCAGGAAGGAGTGAGCACATATCAACAAGTTGATTGCGGCTAACCGCAGCTCTCGGAGGCCAATACAAGCTGACAATACAGAGGTCTTTGCCTCTGATGTTTGCATGACAAGCAACAGCTTCGATCCCTCCAATAGGTGGAAGGTCAATTCGAAAAAATGAGTGGCACTTATTGATACCCAATAGCACCCCTCCGTATCTGTCATCACGGTCCAAGCGTATGATATTAAAATTGTGGAAAGAGAGATCATCTCGCGAAGAAAGCCAAGTTTCGGACAGAGCAAAAACATCACAATTGAACTTATGAATTAAAAATTTGAATGCATCCAATTTAGGGATAAGACTACGACAATTCCACTGTAAAACAGTGATATCTCCGACCTCTCTATTTAAATTAGACATCAAGAGAGATAATCATTGCAAGGAGGGGCCATGTTTGCATCAATTGTTGCAAAATTGTCTTTAATACTGGAAGCATTGAAATGACAATGGTTCTGATGGAGTCGGAAACATTAAAACACTTGAAGATTTGGTCCAAAAGGTCAGACAACTTTATAAATCCCGATTGGGAAGTTGAACTGGACGGAAAAACAGGGACAGTTGGGGTTTTTGATGTCCCCTCGAGTGCTGGGCCATTCGAAGGTGAATTATTCCCACGGAAACCAGGAGGAACCTGATTTTGCTTGTCCGCTGCACTCGATTTTTTAGGCATGCTAACAGGGGGTATCACCGGAGGGGCTTGTCCTTGAACTTTGGGAGTGGTCACATTTTTGCGCCGGGGATTCCCTTGGAAAATGAACGGTGTGCCCCCGTTAGCTGTGTCCGCTTCTATTTCGTCAACGGGCAACGTGGCGAAGACATTTTGTGTGTTGATTGGTTGTTGTTGTTGGGCCAGTGGAGAAGCGCCCTTTAAAATATCCGCAAAAGTGCGTTTCGAGCGTTCCTTCAAAGAGCGCTTCTGTTTCTCCCAGCGACTCTTGTAAGTTTCACAAACTGAGAGCTCGTGTGGGGATCCCCCGCAGTATGGACATTTATGCTCAGTCGCACTGCAGGATTTCCCCTCATGTTGCTCTCCGCAAGTGGCACAGCGCTCCTTGTTGGCACAATAATCTGAAGTGTGACCAACTGACTTGCATTTTTGGCAAGTCATGGGCTTTGGCACGAAGAGTCGCACAGGCAATCTCAATTTGCCCACCATGACGTAGTCAGGTAGAGCGGAACCAGCAAAAGTTACTCGAAACGAGTCTGACGGCGTGAATTTAGTTTTTCCCTCTTCTTGGGATACTTTTCCTAGTTGGCGGCTGTCCAAAATTTTAACACCCACCAACGGGAGTCTTTTAAATTTACCAACTCCTTCTTTTATCATTTCGCACGTCAGACCAGTTTCAGTTACCACCCCCGAGATTTCTACGTCATGGGAGGGCACGTAGACGCGATACTCTAGGGAGAATCTCTCGTCGATCACAACTGCATTCGCGTGTTTCCGATCACTCACGACAACACGCAGTTTGTTCGGTCTAACCTTAGAGATTTCGACCACGGAGGAGTATAATCTTGCCAGATCTTTCGAAACCTGGATGACATTAATTGCCTTTCCTTTTGGTTTAGGCCGGAAAAAAACAACCCATGGACCAGCTCCAAGTGCATCGTCTGGATAGACCTTGACACGAGGAGAGGAAACAACTGAGGGGGAGGACGAGGTCGATTGTTGAACGGGAGCGGGATCAGTAGGGCTGGGAGGCAAGTTCGGTAGTAGAGCGGAAGCGGGAGCGGGAGATTGAGGGGGCGAAGAGGAAAAGTTTGCCAATTTTCTTGAGGGGGGCTTGTTAAGGTAGATTACCTCTTTCTCTGAAGAGACATCTTCTGAGGGGGGAACGCGTTTAAGCGACTTCCCAGCCCCCGTTGTAGCTAGTGAGGAGGAAACAGTAGTTTCAATCTCCATGTCAACATGACCTTCTGCCATTACGGCAGATATAAAATAATATAATTTTTATTTTTTTTTGTATTTCTAAACCTAATATATATTATACCTAAATCGCACACCAATGCGAATGAAATGAAGCGGTGTCTCAATCGAACCGCGTGGCAATCGGCACAGATGCAACGGTATATCGCACCACAACACGATGATGGAATCGATGACGATGCTAAAGCACACACAGCGATGATACGGCACACGCACCGCGTCCGCCGTGGAGGACTTCTTCCTCACGCTGGTAGTGATTACTGCTCTTCTCACTCGCGCAATAAAGAGAACCCCGTTAGGGCGAAATAACTTCACCAGCCGTGTTGGCTCGGTTAGACCTTGATTACATGTCCCAAATATATGTCTTCCTAAAAGCTATCGATCTTCGTGTGTGATTGTCCTTATATCCTTATATTCTCCTTTTCCTTTTCCTCCGCGAGAAATCAAATCCCTTCTTACTAACAATAGAATAAGGTGAAATGTAAATACATGTTAGATATAAGATAGGCTTAAGAATTGAGTATGATGAATGTGAGTGCGAATGTGAGAGTGAACATTGTCAACATATCCTTATATCCCATCCTTTTCCTGAAACAAAATGTCACCCTTCTAAACTCGAGCAAGCCGCGAGTAATCGGTTCTCTACCTCATTAACATTAGAATTAATAAAAAATGTTTATGTATACTTGTAACTATACAGATAGGAGTTTGGCTCCTTTAAACTTATGTAACTGAGCCTGTAAAAATAAACGATTTAATAAAAAAATAAAAAAAACTTCACCAGCCACGAACTGATAACGGTATAATCTCCACTTTATAATAGACGCGAACAAATTTGTGACCGATGTCTTCGGACTGCGCGAGCTGAATCGTCGGCGAAAATTTTACTGATTATCATTTCAAGAAAAGAATTTTCGCACAGAGAAATCCGAGCTTACCAGAAGAGATAAAGTAGATATCAACCATAGTGGGAGGAGGCGTTTGCATCAACTCCGTAGTTAATTGAATTGAAACACTGTTTTTTTGGGGCTTTTAGAAGGGTTTCCAGAGGTAATATTCGATTTCTGATATCAGATACGGACTACTGTGAGGTTATATTAAACGAAAATGGATCTATAGTCAACAGATGTACAGATTCTAGACACAGTTTATGCATTCGTATGTTAAATTTTAAGAAAACACTTTTTAAGTTTAATCGTACTTCGATTTTCTCGATCAATTTTATTTTTTATATTTTTCCAACATTAATTTTTCGTCATTTTTATCGCCAGATTTATGATTTTCGTTTCAATCTTTCTGCTTATTGCATTTTTTTTTAATTTTTGCATTTTTTCAATTCAATTAATTTTTTTCATTTTTTGACGTAGGATTACGTCTTTCGGGAACATATTGGGGTACAAATTGAAAATCTAGAATCGGACACATTGTGAAAATTGTCCAATTTCAAACGCTTATTCATTTCTCAGTCATTTCATGATGGATTGATGAAATTTTTGAAACTAACTATCGAACAATTGAAAAATCTCAACCCCTATCCTAATGGAAATACCCACTTCTTATTGGTCGAAATTGACGACACATCGGCGGGTCCCTAACAGAGACATCAAAACCAAGCTGCCTAGGGGAAATCGGCATCGCAAATACATGAAAGAAGGGGGAGCTTTTGTTCCTACCGAAATGTTTTCCCTAACAGACATATCTAAACCAAGGTGTCCAGAGGAAATCGGCATTGTAAATATATGCAAGTCGGGGGCATTTCTATATTGCAAGTAAGGTGTGTGATACGATTAATTCTAGCAAATAAAATTTAAATTTGGAACTTTATTGTTGGTTGCTTCGTGAAATTTCATATCAATGACCGATCGCGTATTGTGAAAAATTTAGCACAAGTGTAAGTGTAAAATTGTATATGGCAGCAGTTGTTTTAAAAAAGACTTGATATATGAAACGATTTATTTCAATTTTCATAAACAAAAACCAAGGTGTGTTCCCGCTCGAGAACGGGTCGGGTGGTTTAAGCTGTTACAAAATTACAAAATTACAAAATTACAAAATTACAAAATTACAAAATTACAAAATTACAAAATTACAAAATTACAAAATTACAAAATTACAAAATTACAAAATTACAAAATTACAAAATTACAAAATTACAAAATTACAAAATTACAAAATTACAAAATTACAAAATTACAAAATTACAAAATTACAAAATTACAAAATTACAAAATTACAAAATTACAAAATTACAAAATTACAAAATTACAAAATTACAAAATTACAAAATTACAAAATTACAAAATTACAAAATTACAAAATTACAAAATTACAAAAATTACAAAATTACAAAATTACAAAATTACAAAATTACAAAATTACAAAATTACAAAATTACAAAATTACAAAATTACAAAATTACAAAATTACAAAATTACAAAATTACAAAATTACAAAATTACAAAATTACAAAATTACAAAATTACAAAATTACAAAATTACAAAATTACAAAATTACAAAATTACAAAATTACAAAATTACAAAATTACAAAATTACAAAATTACAAAATTACAAAATTACAAAATTACAAAATTACAAAATTACAAAATTACAAAATTACAAAATTACAAAATTACAAAATTACAAAATTACAAAATTACAAAATTACAAAATTACAAAATTACAAAATTACAAAATTACAAAATTACAAAATTACAAAATTACTAAATTACTAAATTACTAAATTACTAAATTACTAAATTACTAAATTACTAAATTACTAAATTACTAAATTACTAAATTACTAAATTACTAAATTACAAAATTACTAAATTACTAAATTACTAAATTACTAAATTACTAAATTACTAAATTACTAAATTACTAAATTACTAAATTACTAAATTACTAAATTACTAAATTACTAAATTACTAAATTACTAAATTACTAAATTACTAAATTACTAAATTACTAAATTACTAAATTACTAAATTACTAAGTTACTAAATTACTAAATTACTAAATTACTAAATTACTAAATTACTAAATTACTAAATTACTAAATTACTAAATTACTAAATTACTAAATTACTAAATTACTAAATTACTAAATTACTAAATTACTAAATTACTAAATTACTAAATTACTAAATTACTAAATTACTAAATTACTAAATTACTAAATTACTAAATTACTAAATTACTAAATTACTAAATTACTAAATTACTAAATTACTAAATTACTAAATTACTAAATTACTAAATTACTAAATTACTAAATTACTAAATTACTAAATTACTAAATTACTAAATTACTAAATTACCAAATTACTAAATTACTAAATTACTAAATTACTAAATTACAAAATTACAAAATTACAAAATTACAAAATTGAAAATTTAACAAAAAAATAGAAATATGAATGATTGTGCAACACGAATAATTTGTAACTCCGAATTTCAACGTAACTCCTAAACATATTTTTTAGAAAAGTTGTCGGAAATTATAGGCAACTTATTAAAATTTCATGAACATGACGATATAACTAGACAAACATATTAAAAGGACCTATTTACTATAAAAAAGACAATATTTTGATTTAAATCACATCAGGATTAATAATTAGTGGCTAAAGATGATTATTAACATACAAAAATTCTAAGATTCGAAAATTCATAAAAATTCGATGTTCCACCATGTTCGTCAAAAATAGCTGTATCATCTTGGACTAATTCTTTGCATGACTTCTATTTTATATGAAAAAATAAGAAAAAGTCAAATATACGTATTTCAGACATTGCAAATTAAAGTTTCTTTTGTTGATAAAAATGAGAGTACTATTTTTTCCAGTGTATATTTTTTCACGTTTGAACATCAATACTCTATAACTCTTTCTAAGGCACTATTCCGGTACAACTCATAGTTTTTGAGATATAAATTATCAAAGATTTCTCTTACTAAAATCGATACGCCCTTTCCAAAAGTTACACTTGAGTCAAAAACCTAAGCGGAATACAAACTTTCATTCGAATCAAACATACTCATGTTTTGTCATTTGTCGATTTAATTTGGGATCGCTTTATTCCAAAATTCGAAAATAAAAAAAAATCGAAAATTCAAAAAACCGAATACAGGTCGAGCTGGTTATGTACAGAGGATGGGTGTCAAATACATATTGTTGAGCGATTAAAGGGCATTAAATTGGTCACTAGAAACAATTGAGTTTATTATGGAATTCTGGGATAAAATTGATAAACTTTATCATGTATTAAATTTTCTCATCATTCAAATGGGAGCAACAGAATCGGCCTACGCAGCGTACTTTTTAAAGTAGAGCCAGTCTAAGCCAAACAGAGCTCGGCACGAACTGGAAAAGTATATAACCAATCCGCCCTGTAGATTCTAGAATTCGAAAAATCGAAAATTCGAAAATTCTAAAATTAGAAAATTTTTAAACTCAAAAATTCGAAGATTCGAAAATTCAAAAATTCGAAAATTCAAATTTCGAAAATTCTGAAATTCGAAAATTTGAAAATACGTAAATTCAGCGATTCGAAAATTTGAAAATTCAGCGATTCGATAATTCGAAAATTCAAAAATTCAGCGATTTGAAAATTTGAAAATTTGAAAATTTGAAAATTTAAAAATTTGAAAATTTAAAAATTTGAAAATTTGAAAATTTGAAAATCACGCAATTCTAGAAATTTTTATGCGTGACTTACAAATTGCACGAACATGTAAGACTGCTCTTTTGTATGGTTTCCATTGTACGATTGAAAAGTACGATTGAAATTGAAAAGATATTATTATATTGAGTCAAGTAGATTCTAGTATTTCGATACAACCACCGCATTCTGGTGCTGATTGAATTTTTTTTCTGTTTCATCGAAGCTACCTACCAATATTGAAGCTCGTATTACTAATTTGAAATGAGTTTTGATTGCAATCTGCTCTCGGTTGTTTCGGTCCCTGATTAACGTGTACTCAGGTAAAACGAAACAGATTACTTTCCGAAATCAATGCCACTGGAATGAGACCCATACAACTTTCAGTTCACCACCCTTCGCATACCATTACGGTGTCTCTAACGCAGTGGTGTGTAATTACTCCACAAAGTTCAAATGATACCTGACAGTTTCTCTACTTTCGGAGTTGAGTCGCCGGAGCCATTAATTTATCTGATTATTGCAAACACAAGTTTCCAAGACGGCTTCTTTTGAGCATTTTACCGGTACGATTCAAGATTGAACCGATTACACGCATTCACCCGAAACAAGGCGCGATTGAGTGGGAGGCGTTGTAAAGATTGAAAAATTTAGAAACGGTTCGTGAACATAATTTGAAATCGTTCATCAGAAAGATGGAAATAAATAAAAACAGAAACAAAATGAATCCAAACTAACATTGTTCTGTACCGTTTCTTATTCAACGTAAATTCTCCGGCAAATACACAATATCTCAATCCTGCGCTGGGAATAATTTCCGCTTCATTTGCCAGCAGCTCTCCCGGCTGGCGTTCTTCTTTTTATGACAAGCCAACAGCTTGCCCCAGCGGCATGCGATGTAGGAAAAAGCGCAAGGCATTACTTAATTATTTGCTCAAGGTTTCCCCGGAAATTTTTCTCCGCTCTGTTTTCGGGGAATAAAGTGAGCTGAAATGAAATGCAAAATAAAATATGGTACCCGGGTAGTCGGGAGTCACGGAGAAAACAGTGTCGCAGTCTCCGTACCGAGTGAAATGTTTATAATTCAGTCAATCGTAAAGTAAACATTGACTCGAAATTATATGGTAAACTAGCGAGCGTTCTGTCCTGACGTGTTTTCGCGATGTCAAGGCTACAGTGTGGCAAATTATGCATACATCTCAGAGGACCAAACAGCTGCTGTGATGGGATGAACATTTCTGCAGTGGTGTGTCACGGAAATGTACCATTAAGGTGCATCTCGTCCCTAGAATGCGCCCTCGAGTAATAAAGAAATGGCCAAAGCAAAAAAAAATTAAATATAAAATGGTTCGCCAGGTGAAGTTTATTTATGAGATACAAGTGTTCCTCCTCTTCCATCCAGATGTTTTTTTTTCATCCAACGGGACAGTGCATTCCTGGCAATGAAGCGAGCAAAAACCGCATACCATTTGAAAATACTGCAGATTATAGCTTAATTAAATTCCACTGGAAAGTTCGCAACTCGCGTAGACGCCTTTCTCGGCACACCTCAGCTGCCTGGTATTCACACGAGCATTAGCGGCGCGTGCTAATTTTCACTTTTCATTCGCAGCACATCTGGGTCCTAAGTAGCCTCTTAGGACACTCGTTAAAGGCTTATCTTCGGGCACGAGGAATCTTACGAGTGGCGATAATCGTAAACAGACCTGCACTAGCTAGCCGTCCTAAAAGTGGCGAAATGGTCACAAGGAACGGCCAAAAAACGGATGTCGGCCGTTTCGCTGCTCCCCACGTGTACGACATTAAAAAATCTTCGAAACGGTGGCAGCTATATGTGGGAACTAGGGATTGTTAACCGGTTTTACCGTTACCGGTTTTACCGGTAATACCGGGAAATTTTTAACTACCGAATTACCGGTAATTTTACAATCCATAACCGGTAATTTCGGTAATTTTAATTTTTACATCATAAATAATATTCGCCATTATGCCGCTTTGAAATATTACTGTAGAATCGTCGGATTGCAATTTATGCTAGAACAGCTATCTGCATTCTGCTCGTGGTCGTGGCACAATTGATGATGACTTTGGCGTCTTTTATCAAACTTCACGGACTGCATTGAACAAGCAGGCATTTTAAATCGTTCGTGATTTGATTAAATTTGATGATTATGGTATTGGATCAGTAGCTGGATAGCAGGGAGGAAAAAACCCACTGAAGATGCAGAATCTGTTGAGCATCAAGGAAAAACTTGACGATTGCAGCAATCAAAGGTATCAACGTCCAGCCCAAGCACAAAGTCTATAAACGGATTGATGAAAATCCTCGGACATCTTTTCGTACAGAGGGCATCAGAGGCAAATACATGGCAATGATATTCGATGCTCTTCGTACTGTACGCCCAACATTCTTGGACTCTGAACGTCCGTTTTCCTCTTCTGGAAATTTCGGTAGAGGGATATCAGGGTAAACCCGACACCTCCTGATTTTTCCAATTAAAAGACATTTTTGGCAAATTTTCCGATTTCCCTGTACACTCTTGTCATTTCTACATTTTTTTTCTGTCATTTTCTAGCTGCGGAAGTCGCTTTACTGTCAAAACAAACAACACAACAGGACCGGTCAGCAAACAGGAGTTAGTCCGTGTAAAATTTCGCTAGTCGGAAAATTTTGGAAAATTCGATACTTCTGTGAGCTTAATTCATCTTAGATCATTGTTCAGTGTATTTTATGAGACGGTAGGGGGTTTTGTTGATTATCGATGATGGCTAACGTTGTTTTGAAATTTCGAGCCCATTCGGGGTAACACCGACACCTTCAGTCAGGGTAAAAGCGACACCTGGTTTGTGTTCCACTGACAGGAAAAATGCGTCCTTGCTTTTTGTAGATTTTTCTTTATCCCCTTTATTTTAGGCTCATTAACATTTTAGCTGTAACAGAGCCGAATTTTAATCGTGTACATGTCACATGTTCATCATATCTATAATGAGCACATTACACAGTTGCCATTTTTTCGGCGTTTAGAGTATTCACTTCTATATCATTTCATTAGGTACACATTTACACAGTAGCCATTTAGGCGTAAGAGTTTTCTATGTGTTCTTTCATTATCCAGTTAGACCGGACAGCGGAGACAATTGATTGTTCATTGCTGAGTTATTTATAGAACAGCAGCCCGATGTGTCTTGCGGAGCAGAGCAGTTGTATGGATGAATCGATCTTTTTTCGACCGTGGATCGATCTCCATCGCTGATGATTGTTGCGTGGACGTAGTTATTCTGTAACAACACAAAGATGGTCAATGAGGGCCCTGACTATTGAACTGACGACCGATCGTTTTTTTTTTGTAGATGTCTTGTGTTTATATTTGGAAGACAAAACGACAGAACTGGATTGATAAAACAGCCAAGACCAACGTTGAACAGGGCTTGTCATCAAAAAAGCATGGAAGAGCTTCAACGCTCATCGGCACAACCCCCGTGATTGCTCACCCAAGCTGGAATCAAAACTCACGTGTTTACTCCGGATCAGGAGTACGAATTAGTCCATCACCTGCTTATTGTAACAAGTTTACATTCGTTTCTCTAATGGTTAAGGTTTTTTGTGTTCTATCAAAACTCGAGTTCTATTCTTCTACTCAAAACTGTACTGTAGAATAGTTCATGAATAGTTGAAGAGAGGTTCTGTAACGATTTGAAGTCGGAGGAACATGGGATGTCTTGGAAATATGTGAAAATCCTTAGGGTGTCGGTTTTACCCTGATTTCCCCTTATGAGATCCGATTTAGATTAGAAGATGACAAAATTAACATTATTTGTGTCCCTTAGTATTAATTCAAACAACAAACTAAGTTGCAAAATCCTGCAAAATGTTTTCTTGTAAACTGATCATAATCAATAAAAGCCGTTTCTTCAAGAAAATGGTTTTGTTTCAAAGTATGTTTTACCGATAATTTACCGGTTTTACCGGTAATGAAATGTTTATTACCGAATAATCGGTTTTTGAAATTTTGGCACGGTAATGCAATCCCTAGTGGGAACCGTCTTAATCACGTACGGTTTTCCCCCTACACTCATATCTATTTCAATGCTTTTCTTTGAGTCATGAAACAGCGCCTTCGGTAGATCAACCACCCTCTGCCTCGCATACGCAAACGGTGGACGGAAGGACTTTCTTTCACGAACTCTTCCGTGGGTACGAGGATGGCTCGTTGAGTTATGAGATGGGATCCCCAAAGTGCAATTGCTTTGGTGGACCTTTTTCTCCTTCCGTTGTCATGTCGCTGCTCTGAATGACAGCTGTTTTGAGTGAAAGCGAGAAATTTGACTCGCGTCGTCGGTCATAAATCTTCTTATGGGCGCGTGTCGGCGCCTTTCGAAGTGGTGAAAATGTGCGTTACGAGCGGTCGCGGGTTCTCCCAGAGATCTGCCTCACCACTAGCTTCGAAAGGGTCGCTTTTTATCACGCGGTTTCCTTGTTACATGAAATGGGTTTCTGCGTACGATGCTGCTGAGCGTAAAAATATGGATGTATATTTTACGGCTATCGGCATTGCGAATGTCGCGCGGTTCTAAATTTGTTGTCATGTAACAAGTTAGGAGTTTTTGCTCTAGAAAAAAAGTATACACACTCAAACATTGATTCCAGATATGATGATTACCGCTCGATCAAATGGATTGAACCAATTTCAGTCCTCTGGCCAGTCCCTATCGATGTTTGTGACTTAGCCTTGACTTGATGGCATGAAAATCCTCTTCTGGGTTCGCCAGAGCTGGCTTTTGGACGATTGCTTCCATCAGACAGTCCTATTATTGATAACACAGGTTCGCAGCGCATGGTGGATAATTCTCTGTTAATCTCACCGTTTTTCCATTTAAGTTGTCGTAAGAGAACTACTTCTCATCTCCCGTCCCCTAATCAGCTTCGGAAATTAGGTGATTTTGTTGAGATTCAGTTGATGTTAGGCACCCATAGGTCGAGTATCATTTTTGTTTTTTTTTGCGCTGTGACGCCCTCGATTAAATCCATTACCGACATTTCCAACAACTGGGCGACCGAAGCGTTTTTGATACCTAAATTACCGGAACCGAAACGATGAAATCTAAATTATGCATGATTGCTTGTTGTAGTAAACAGTATTAAACAACTATGTACACTTTTTGGGAATCGTTTCATAGATGCCAAATATATATCTGGGGAAATAATAAGGAATAGGGAATGTTTGGTTTTCAAATCTCAAGTTTATAAAATTTGGAGGTCACACCTATATCTGTACGTAGTTTCAAACGTTCCAAAACCTTGGTTTTCAAAATCAGGCTGCAGATTCAGCACTTTGTGCTCAAAATTTCAAACTTCCAACTTCGAATCATAGATTTTATAATACTAACTGTTGATCCCTTGTTCCGAAAGTGGTTAAGAATAAAAGTCATTGTTGTGATTGCATACCGCGAGTCCACGAACGCACATGAGGGATGAGCCGAACCCAGAAATCGACCGGTGAAGTGAGGGCATATCAAAAATACAGATTCTCATCGACACACATACCCATACAACATACATATACATTAGAGTGCCATTAAAAATGGTCATCTCGAATTTTCAAATGGGACTTTCTTAAAAAAAGGTTGATTCCCACGGAAAACCACCCTATGCAAAAGTTCAGCTCAATCGGACTTCATTTACTGGTGTCGCACAGCCGTCAAAGTTTCAGTTTTTTGAAACCCAACAAATCACCCAAGACTTATCACGAGATTCACTGTCATCTCGAAAAAAAATTATTTGTCGACAATCAGCTTTTTGGCACTCGGTCGTTTATCCGTCTGAAAAGTCGATTTTTGACAAACTTTTTTTTCCAAATAACAGTAAATCTCGACGTTTCATGCGACTTTAAGACATTTGCCATCAATGTTTTTGTTTTGAAACCCCCTATTTCATGGCACTTTACCCCTTGAGTGATCGTTTGGTTTTCAATAAACTCAAATTTTGACGTTTGCGATACTAGTAAATGAAGTCCGATTGAGCTAATATTTTGCAAAGGGTATTTTATCGTACCACAGAGCCGACTTTTGACAAAAAAAAATCGAGATGACAGTAGATCTCGACGTGCGTTCACACGTAGAGATTTATCTGGAAAGGTACCATTTTTTTCGATGATTTTGGTAAAGATTCTGTACGGTACATATTGCAGATTTTCGTCATAGAGTACAGATTGATACAAACTTTTTCCGTGGGTGAAATTTCTTATTTTTTGGCAACACAATAAAATACGATTTGAATTTTTTTCGGCGACGAATACATAATACCGATGGTTTGAGCAAAAATACTGATGGTTTGAATACTGAATTTTTATTTGACTTGACGGTCTATCCCTTTTTCATGGATTTGTTGCAGAATTACCGGATTAAATCGTATATCGGCACACCAAACGTCTCAATATTGCAAAATTGCTACATGCCATGTTCCATATAGAATCGTATGAATCACAATCGTCAAATCAAACAAAGTGTGCAAAGTGTGTACCTAAAATCGTATAAAAACAGGTGCTAAAAGATGAATTCGAGCATCGTATTTTTGTTATATGCGGTTTATATACGTACATTTTATGCATTTCATATACATATCATTGTCGAATTGAGTCGCATATCCACACGACAACCATCGCGACAATATCATTATATACGACTTTGTAAATTGGATAATTTCATGCCAACTCGCCTTAGGAGATCTCAGATCGCAGTGAAACTTTGTGGGTGTAAAATCATTGACCATCCAATAAACTTTGTATAGTTGAAATCTCCCTGAAAATCTAGACGACTTTTTGTAAGGTTCTGAATTTGTGTTTTTTACAGACATTTGTAACACAAAAAAATATTTATAATTATTTAGAAAATTAAAATTCTTTTTTATCAAAAACATATTTTTTTATTTTGAAAAACAAATATGAATAGACCATACAAACGTCTGAAGATAACAGTTCAATAGGGAAAGAAATTTACTAACAACAACTTTTTCGTTTCTTTGCAACAGTACTACTAATGTTTTACTCGTAACATTTTTGTGTGGAAATTCTTGTGATTGACATGTACTGCGAACTACTACTTAGAAACTTGTCAATCGTGAGAATTTACACACAAAAATGTTACGAGCGAAATATTAGTTATCCAGGAGTTGCCAAAGCCCATATTTTAAAGTTATCTTTCCCGTCTTCACTGACCCCAAACAAAATCGTAGAAAACATGAAAAAATTGTTAGAAAATTTGATTCCCTATTGAAGTGTTCATATTTGGCTGCATGGATTACTTGTTGTTTACTGCATGAAATATTCATATTTTTTTCCGAATTAAAAAAAGTTTGAGAAAAATGAATTTTAATTTGAAAAAAAAATCAGATGTTTTTTTAATAAAGATTTTATAAATTTCCTACTTTTCCTTTTTCGACCAAGATTTTGTAGTCTTATAGTTTTTGTGAAATTCCCATAAAAAATAAGAAAAAAAATTGTTCCCTTTTCAAAATGTGGCCCAAATTTCTTTCAAGCTTTCTAGTATACGAAGTTGCTTAAATGGCTAATGTTTTACACCCACATTGTTTCACTGCAATGTGAGATGGCAATGGCTAGTCGTGTTGGCATGGATTTCGTCTTATATGTCTTTCAGTAGGGATGAAAAAAAAATCTAGCCTATTATCACGTTTATTTTATTCAGACACAACGTTTCCAACCGTAGCAGAGCCGGATTCAATCGCAGATATATTTTATCGTATCGATACGTATGGTAGATTACATAATATCGCTTTCTCGGCGTAAGAGTAAACAGTTCAACTGGACAGCGAAGATAGTTCATACGAGGCTTTCATTGTTGTGTTATTAATAGCATAAACAGTCCAATGTTTCTTGTCACTAGCAGCAGAGCGTGTGTGGACGAAGGAAGGCCAGAATTCCGACCGTGAATCGATCTCCATCGCTGATGATTATTGCGTGAACGTAGTTATTAGTGACCTTCCTGATGGCAATTTCTTTTGAAATTAAGTGCCAAGAATTTTTTGAGCGCTATATCAAAAGCTAGTGCTAGTGCGTTAGAGCTCATGAGGAGTTTGCTGAATTGAGCTATGCCATTTTTTTTTCTTTTAAACTGTATGACCCAGTTTTTTATCTAATTGCCTTCGTATAAAAATTTGTAAGTGTTTTTTAATATTTGTGAATTCGTTCGAAATAATACAATTCAATTTTTTCCGTACTTCCGTACGTGTCTTCATATGCTTTAGAAGAAATATATAATATCTATGTGTCATTAAAATTGGATAATCATACAGTTAGATCAGATGTCAATATGTTCAATCTTATTTTGATAACATCCTCGAATACAGTAAAATCACCGCAGAATACAGAATACAAAAAAATATATTTTGATGAAAAATAGAGCAATAATTGCGTTTAACAATAAAAAAGGTCAACAATTTTATTTTTCTCTATATCACTCAATGCTATACAAATACAGGGGAACTTCGATAAAACGTCGATATAGTGTACACATTTCCAAAGGGTAAAGGAATTTTTTTTAAATTTTTTTTCTGAAAGAACAATGAATTATTTGTATTGTGATGCTAGAACATGTTTTGTACCTCTAATCAATCCCGCAATACAGCTGGTTTTGTGATTCCGGATTCTAAATGAATCCACTTCAATCTTAATTTAATCAGGGAAACATCATGAGAAAGGCTGGTTTCCTCTTCTAATTGAATTTATTCATTAACTTTACTAAAATAGCAACACAATAATGTACGTTTGTAAGTTCTTTATTATACTTCGATATAACGTACAATTTTGAAAGCGAAATGTGCGTTATATCGAAGTTACCCTGTATTGAAAGACGAAAAATCCCATCTGTTATTAATAGACACACATCTAAATAAAAATAAGAGCAATAATAGGTTTCCAAATTTAAAAAAAAATGAAAAAAGGTCCCACGTTATGCTCTAAAAAATCTAAAAACATTCAATTAAACACATAAACAATAAAAACCAAATACAGATTGTATACAGTCTCTGATTTTTTTCACTGTATACAATCGAGTCAAAATTTTTTTATAGGTTTTCTATGCATGTATTTTTTGTTTTTTGAATATAAAAGAAGAATTTGATTTTTGATTCATCACCTCAAAGTCAGAAAACATTGACTTTAATTTATCCATAATCCACAAATTTATCCAGATTCTCTCAGGAGGTGATAGACGATTATATTTGATGAATAAAATCCTTGTACGTATATGTTCGAATTTCAACAATAACAGAGTTATAGATTTTTTGACGTAGAACTACGTCTTTCAGGAAGGGTGTCAAATCAAAAAACAGGTCACGTTTTTATGAAATAAAGTTAACGTTAATAACTATTTTCACTGTGAACGAATTCTCATGATTTGCATACCAATCGAATCGGAAATTCTCTAAGATTTGTTTGATATGCTATACATTACTATACAAACGGTTCAAATTCATGCCGATTGTGTGCTAACCCTACCCGTATATCGAATGCTTATAACTCGAACATTTCTCAACAGATCGGAAAGATGTTTGCATCAATTGATAATAAATATTTCTACGCGTCTATCACAGTTAATAAAATGTTATTTTTCATGAGATGAACAATTGAATAATTGTAAAATGTCAAGCGTTATCGCCCTAATTGCCAAGTTTTGATTGGCCCGATTTACGGTTTCCCCAACACAGACTTCAAAATCGACGTACCTGTGGAAATTCGCTTTGAAAATACACATGCAAGTTGGGGGTATTTTTGTTCCCACTGAGCTGAATTTCCCTAACACGGACTTCAAAATCAATGTGCGTGGGGGATCTGCTTCGTCATAACATGCAAGTTGGGGGTATTTTTTCTCACTGAACTGTGTTTCCCTAACACGGACTTCGAAATTAATGTGCCTTGGGGAATCCGTTTTGCAAATACATGCAAGTCGCGGGGGTATTTTTTGGTGTTGAGTACTTTTGTACTCGCTTGTCGTTATTCAGACCGGAATATGTTTCCCTAAAACGTACTTTTAAACTGAGATGCCTGGGAAAATGTTCATTTCAGAAACTAGAGATGGATGAACTTTCGCGGTTCGAGAACTACGTAAACATAAGATGTGCAATAATTTTAGAGGGAAATATAAATATAATGAAAAAATATAAATATAATGCATCATATCTAACGTAAAAGGACGTTCATCGAATTTATTTGTAACAAAGAACATAATCTATTACAAAAATTTCGATGCTTTCTCAAATAATATTAAAAAAGTGATTGCATAATGTAATTGCGTAGTTCTACGTCGAAAATATGCGGTCGTGTCCTAGAAGAAGCGAAGAAGTTTTTGGAAATAATTTTAACGTATTCCGGCACGACCGCAACTCATCGTTATCTCAGAAGAAGTCTGGAGGAGGGGTCATCATTGCCATTAATGCAAATTTCACTTCTGAGGAACTTATAACCGAAAAACATAAAGAATTTGAGCATGTATGGGCAAAATTATCTATAGCTGGCGAAGTACACATATTTGCTTCTGTGTATTTCCCACCCGAACATGCAAATAAAAAGTCGTATGAATTATTTTTTTCAGACGGCAAATCGAATTGCAGAAACACTAGAACCAGAAGTGAAATTGCATATCTATGGCGACTTCAATCAAAATAAAGTAGACTTCATTCCCGATAATGATAATGAATGCATTCTACTCCCAGTCGGGGAAAATGAAACCCTACAATATATATTTGACGAAATTGCACATCTCGGTCTTAAACAAATAAATCATGTAAAAAATTTCCAAAAATATTATCTAGACCTATTATTCACTAACATCACCGACGACTTTTGTGTGAATGAGTCCATGTCCTTCTCTTTGGAAAAATGAAAAATTTCACACAGCAATTGAATACTCAATCTTTATACATAATAGACAATTGCCTATCGACTGGGAGTATGAAGAAGTACCGGAATATAACAAGACGAACTTTGAAGCAATCAAATGTAGCCTACAAGCCATAGAATGGCAAACTTTATTAAACAGCGAACGAGATGTCAACTTAACTGTACATATTCTTCACGAAATTCTGAATAACATAATATCAGAATTTGTGCCGAAGAAAAGAAGACGAAGAAATTCAACCAGCAAATATCCTATTTGGTTTAACGTTCAAATAAGAAATCTAAAGAATAAAAAACAAAAAGCACATAAAAAATACAAAATAGACAAAAGTCATCAAAATTTGCTTGTATATCAAAATATTTCCCAAGAATTAAATTTTGCAATTAAAAGTGCACACGAAGAGTACAATAGAAAGGTCGAAACTGAAGTCAAATCATGCCCGAAGAAATTCTTTAATTACGTAAAGTCTAAGCTCAAAAGCAATAACTTCCCATCGCAGATGCATCTCGATGAGGATGTGAGGAATTCTTCGAACGAAATTTGTAATCTCTTTGCAAACTTCTTTCAGGAAGTATATACCACATTTTCCGAAGAAAATCGCGATCGGAACTACTTTTCATTTTTACCGGATTATCCAAATGATATATCGGTGAACTATCTTTCACAACAGGAAATATGCCATGTACTAAAAAAATTAGACGGAACAAAAGGACCAGGACCTGACGGAATAGCACCTATATTCCTAAAGAACCTGGCTGAGGAACTCACCCTTCCCTTACATTGCATTTTCAATATGTCACTACAAACTGGAATATTCCCAGAAAAATGGAAACAATCTTTTTTGGTACCTATCTTTAAATCAGGCGCTAAATCTAACGTACGTAATTTTCGTGGAATTGCCATTATCTCTTGCATTCCTAAACTATTCGAAGCAATAGTCAACGAAAAAGTCTTCCAACAAGTAAAGAATAGAATTACGTGTATGCAACATGGCTTCTTCACAGGCCGTTCAACTGCAACTAATCTGTTGGCTTTTGTGACTTTTATTTTGAATGCAATGGAAAATGGCAAACACGTAGAAGCTCTTTACACTGACTTCAGTAAAGCATTTGACCGCATCGACATTCCATTACTACTCTTCAAATTGCAGAAAATAGGAATGGAACAAAGACTCTAAAACTGGCTCAATTCTTATCTAACAAACCGTGAACAAATTGTTCATTTTCAAAATTCTCTTTCAGATCCAGTAAAAGTCACTTCGGGAGTCCCACAAGGCTCTCATCTTGGTCCTCTTTTTTTCTTTCTGTACGTTAATGACATCTCCTTCGTTCTCAAGCGTATCAATGTACTTGTGTATGCCGACGACATGAAGCTTTTCGCGGAAATTGGAAATGAAAACGACATCGAAGCATTTCGAATCAAAATACATGTATTCCATACTTGGTGTGATAAAAATCTACTAACACTGAATGTGAAAAAGTGCAACTCTATAACATTTAGCAGAAAAAAACATGTACCAAATATTGTAATATGTCTTGGAAATCAAATTGTAGAAAAATGTGAAATAGTTAGAGATCTAGGCGTCGTCCTGGACTGTAAACTCACATTCATAGAACACTACAACTCTGTAATAAATAAGGCGAATAGTGTGTTAAGTTTTGTCAAACGCTTCTCACATAACTTCCAGGATCCATACACAATAAAGCTTTTATATATTACATATGTAAGGCCTATTCTGGAATACTGTAACATCGTTTGGAACCCGTATATGGTCGTACAAGAAGAACGCATTGAGTCAGTCCAGAAACAGTTTCTTCTATTTGCACTTCGTAAACTCAACTGGACCTCATTTCCACTTCCTTCATATGAAGCACGTTGCATGCTCATAAACATCCAAATACTAAAAGAACGCCGTGAATTTGCAATGCTTTCTTTTGTTAATGACCTAATTTCGCAACGAGTACAGTCAGTTGAATTACTAGAAAAACTAAATTTCTATGTACCTGGGCGTCAACTAAGAACGCGAAATTTGTTTCTAACCAAAACATCCAGAACAAATTATGCAAATAACGCCCCTATCAATCGCATGATGCGTATATACAATCAGCACTGCGAAATAATTGACACAACAATGAATAAAAAACAGCTAAAAAGAAACATGTACCGCAAAAATAATATTTAACCTAAGAAAACATTGTAACATTAGTGTATAAGTGTGTAGTCTACATTTGTTTGACGAAAATGAATAAATAAATAAATAAATTGATACAACCCCTTACAATTTTTTTTTATTTCGGACTCTGTTACTACAAACTGGCTCTACATTGAAAAGTACGCAACGGAAGACGATTCTGTTGCTTACATGTAAAAAATGAGAAAATTTAGTACATGATATAATAGTGGACATTTTGGAAGTGAAAATTGTTAGTAATTTTAAATGTGTTATTACTAATTTTATCCTGAAAAGTTACATTAAACCTAATTGTTTCTATCAATGAAATTGAAGCTCTCGAACCGCTCTACAATTTGTTCTCTGAGACCCAATTTCTATACTTGTTATCTTGTCTACAATATCAATATAAGCGATTCCTGGTGAAACTTCTAGCAAAATCTTCAGAAATTATTTCACCCCACTGTACATGTAAAAGCCACTTCAATTTCATCTTAACGTTGAGAGGTTACATTTTTTCTTGAAATAAGTCATATTTGAAATATAAATTTTGTTTTCAAACTGTATATAATTATTAGGCGAAAATGGTCATGTCAAATTTCAAAAGCCGACCATGTACATTTTGTTTATTGGCCCAAAAAAAAATGATCTGTTTAAAGTTTCATCTCAATCGGACATGATTCAGGGGTGCCAAAGCTCTCAAAGTTTTGATTTTTTTATCCTCGAAAATCTTCCAAGGGGGGGAAAATAATTATCGAATTTAAAGAACCGACCATGTACATTTTGTTTATTGGTCCAAAAAAATTACCTGTGGAAAGTTTCAGCTCAATCGGACATGGTTTAGGGGTGCCTAAAAGCGCTTAAAGATTTGATTTTTTGATCCTCGAAAATCTCCCAAAGGGGAAGTAAAGGAGATTTAGAAAATCTTATTTTTTTTCGATGCCAAATGAATTGAAAATGCATGAATTTTTTTGCCGAAAATCGACTTTTTGGGACTTAACCTGAGTGGTCAGAAAATCAAAACCATGAGTGCTTTGAGGCACCCCTAAATCATGACCGATTGAGCCGAAATTTTGCACAGGTCGGTTCTTTTAATCCGATAATTGTTGACGTGGGACTACGTCTAACCGGAGTATATGGGGGGTAAAACGAAAACCTAAACACAGAACATGCAGGAAAAAATGAAAGATTCCGAATGCTTATAACTCAAACATTTCTTACTGGATCGGAAAGATGTTTGCATCAATCGATAGTTAATACTTCTACGCTTCTATCACAATTAATATAATGTTATTTTTCAATAGATAAACAATTGAAAAACTGTAAAATGTTAAGTGTTATCTAAACACCCTAATTGCCTCGTTTTGATTGGCTCGATTTACGGTTTCCCTAACACAGCCATCAAAACCAATCAGTCTTGGAGAAATCGGCATTGCAAATAAATGAAAGTCGGGGATATTTTTGTTCCGACTGAAATGTGTTTCCCTAACACAGACTTCAAATCCATGGAGCGTGGGGAAATAGGCATTGCAATTTCATGCAAGTCGGGGGCATTTTTGTTCCGACTGAAATGCGTTTCCCTTACACAGACTTCAAAACCAAGCAGCGTTGGAAAAATCGGCATTGCAAATACATGAAAGCCAGGGGTATTTTTGTTCCAACTGAAATGTGTTTTCCTAACACAAACTTCTAATCCATGGAGCGTTAGTAAATAGGCATTGCAAATTCATGCAAGTCGGTGGCATTTTTGTTCCGACTGAAATGTGTTTCCCTAACACAGACTTTAAATACATGGAGTGTGTGGAAATAGGCATCGCTATTTCATGCAAGTCGGGGGCATTTTTGTTCCGACTGAAATGTGTTTCCCTAATACAGACTTCAAAACCATGCAGCGTTGGAGAAAGCCGGGGGTATTTTTGTTGCGACTGAAATGTGTTTTCCTAACACAGACTTCTAATCCATGGAGCGTTAGGAAAAAGGCATTGCAAATTCATGCAAGTCGGGGGCATTTTTGTTCCGACTGAAATGTGTTTGCCTTCAAAACCAAAATGTGTGGTGAAATCGGCATTGCAAATAAATGCAAACTGCGAGTATTTTTGTACTCGTTTGCCTTTATGCAAACTAGAATATGTTTCCTTAACACGGTCTCCTAAACTTAGGAACCTGGGAAAATCGTGCAGACACTAGAGGCGAATGAACTTCCAGGTTTAAATCCTCTATAGTATAAAAAGTAGAAGTTGAAGGTCTTGACTCATGCAAGCCGGGGGTATTGCATGTTTTTTTTGGCACTCCGAAAAGTGTTTTTACACGGATTACAAAAGCGGCCACGAATCTTCTGCTCACTGAGTTTCTACGCATACCATTTGATGATTAGGCAAAATGTTGATAACCATTTGCTGCAATAACGCCTATTGATTAAATAATATGCGTTCGACATACATGTCAAAATCGAATCTGAGTGCCTGAAGTTCAACAAATCAAGCAAATTCGCGGTTCGAGAAGTACGTACACTTGAGAAATGCAAACTTCAGAGGGAAACGTAAAATAAAATAATCGTTTGATAATTCTTCCGTTCACATATTTTATCCTGGGCATCATACCAAACGTAAAAGGACTATCAATAAATTTACTTGTAACGATGAACATAATCTATCATAATGCATGAATTGACCTTACACGGCATTATACAATATTTTTACTCAGGAAGCAAATATATTGAATTCAATTGAATTCCGAAATTGTTCATTCAATCAAAAATTTAATCAATACAAACGAATGATTACTAAGCTAAGGTAGTCCCATGTTAACCTTGCGGTTATATCATAGATATCACCCACCCATTTTTTTTCATACCTTCATTGCCTCTCAGGCCAAGTCCCAAAAGGTCGATTTTCGGTAAATTTTTTCGGTAAAAAAAAAAACTTCACTACACATCCTCATCCTGGATCCGTACATGGGAAGCAATATCAGAAAGTACATTGTATTCATTAGAATATTCATCGCCACTTACCTTTCACCAGGAACAAAATCCCGAAGAACATTATTTGCACAACTCATAATAAGCAACACTAGCAGTGAGGACAACACAACAAATACAACAATCATATGAACAGTAACAATTGTCAATTGTCAAAGAATAGGAACAGATGGAAACGAACCCGCTATACAAAATTTTTTAATTGTTTCTAGCGGATATTCCAGACACAACCCAAACAACAATAACGCTATTCAAATTACTATGGGAGTAATCATATAAATAGGGCACGGAATGTTCAGAACAGTGTTCAGTCGCAATTAAACCTTAGATCAGTATAGATCAACCTAGTTTGACTATATTTGATCTAATCTTTTCATCAGTATAATCGGGTAGCATAGCTTTTTTTTTGCAATGAAACACTAGAATTTAGCTTACGCAAATAATTGTGCAAGCTGACTGAATGATATAAAGAAATGTGAAAACTAAATACATGATACTTGCGCTAGTATTGACCTTAAGAGACAAAAAATTATGTTACTATTTCAAACAGCTTCAGCATTATGCATTGTAATATGTTTGGGGTGAGCATTCGGTAACTTTCCTACAAAACAAAGCCATATCAAAGGGAGTGACTTTGGGATAGTCGTCAAGGCAGCTGGTGACATCGCGACCTCTGTCCCGGATTGAATTCCTCCGAATGGAACCATTCAGTTCCTCATTCAAGCGTCGGATCAGTGTCTACTGAGAGAGAGAGAGATTCCATGATAAGCGAACTCTCGTTTTACTGCCCCACTGATAGGAACTTATGAGTTATTCATGGTGACTATATGGTCCAGAAAATAACAAACATAAAGCTGTCCATTCAGGACAGAGAAAACAGAGTCAGAGACCGAGAGTGCACGACACGTACCACAGTTGTTATCCTCCTTCCACACCGAAATTCACCCCCATAAGCCTATATCATATCCATATGAACACAACAGATTCCCGACGGTCTGTTATTTCGGGATGACTACCCCGGCGTGTATCGGGGTAATATCTCATTTAATGCCATAATAAATAAAACCCTTCTTATGACGGGTATCTTTTTTTGTGCCTTCCCCCGATGCAGCAGGACGACAGTGAGCAGAAGATGGCTCTCTCTTGTTCGGGAGGTCTTTTTGTAACCTAACAAAAAAACGCGATGGACGATGAGATCGATCACCTCATTTGCGGAGGAGGATGCTTTGGCCTGACGAGAGCGGAAATTCCTTTTTCGCCTATGGCGAACTTTCCCGCCATCTAAAAATAAATTAGATAGAGGAGCCAAGAGAAAAAAAAACATATTCCTTTGCTTTACTAACCGCTCCACTGGTTTCCCACTTGTCGAGGAGGTTGAGGGCTCGTGCCAGATTGAGACGGTCTCGAGGATATGTGTGTATGTGTGCACGTATGTTTGCTAACAATGCTTCCGTTGAAAATCTTTCTTAGCTTCTTGAAAGTTTTTCATTGGCAGTGAGCGTGAAGATAGCTACCAGTAATCAGAGGGGGGAGAAAGGGGATTATATATATTCACATACACACACACACACACACACACACACACACACACACACACACACACACACACACACACACACACACACACACACACTCGAGCTCGTTTGGATTGAAAAGGGTGAAAACGTTACAGTTCCGTAATCTGTAGGTAAAGTTTCACTTCGTGCGGTTTAGCTGTCGGAGCCAGATTTAAAATTACCAACAAAATCGGAACCCGGTGCTACACACATTTATTGCTAGCAACGAGAGTTTGCATTTCACGAGAAAAGCTTCAAAAACAAACAGCCCCATCCCCATGAATTTGCGGTGGAAAATAATTTCTTTTGAAACATGTGTCTACTATTTCTTTTCACGGTTGACTGACAACGGAAAAATCTCTATATTTTCTGAAGAACCGAATTTCGCAATTGATTTATTCGGTTCCATCTCTCGAAGAGAGCCACATTTGATCTTCTGAGAAGAAACGTTACATTACCCCTCTAATTCTTTGTTTGGAAAAAAGCCCCATCGTAATTGCGGGAAGCCCATCGCTCTTCATCACTGAGGCAATTCATTATTCCTCCTTCTCTAGGCTTCAACCGGTCGCCACTCGGATGCTCCGGGATAATGACAGGGCAAGATGACGTCGTTCCATCGCACCAGAAGCAATAAAATTTGCATAATTTATTCCTTCTTTTGCCCGTCCCAACTGACCATTTCCCCTTTCACATTCTCACATTCGCAAAAAGTGTCGGCCTTGTATTCTAATATTAGTTGGAAAAAGGATTAGTCCAGAGAACTGTGAGAAAACAGCAGGTGTTTGTGTGACTCGAATATGAGAAGTAAATTCTCACAGCCACAACAAACTGTCAATTCGATTTCCCGGCGTCTATTTGTTTTACCAACACTCGAACCTCTGTCCGGAAATCAACGAACCGTTGCTGGAGCTGAAAAGGGAAAACCCCTTTCTCCTCTAAATAATAGATATGGGCTCATCTCTTACAAACCGCATCACTGACGAAACCGACCCATCTTCGATCCGTTCCGGATCGAAGGCTCTCGTCCGGGACCGTCTGAAGTTCGATTGATCAAATTTTCTTGTTGCTTTTCGGAACGAACTTATCAAATTTCTAATTTGCGCAACGTTTCATCTATTTCGTATCTCTTATTGTTCTCTTTTTCTTTCTTTTTCACTTTTCTGCCAAACAGGTCGAGTCGGATGCCCTCACTATATCGCTCCCGAGGTGGTGGCGAGACGAATCTACGGCAAGGCGTGCGATGTCTGGGGTGCCGGCATAATGCTGCATGTCCTGCTGTCCGGTCGGCTTCCCTTCCACGGCTCCGGCAAGCGACTGCAGGAAGCGATTGCGAGGGGCAGAGTGATGGTGAGTGGTTGGTTTGGGGGGCGGAAACGTATTTTCTCGTGTAATTTTCAGCAAGATGACCTGAAACAATGCGATAGAAACTCGAAATAGAGATTTTTTCTCGTTTGCTTTGATTTTTTGTCGGAGTTGAGTTCGTTTTTCTGAATTTTTCAGTTTTCCATTTTACACTTTCCGGGTTTTACATCTCAAATTAACTACAAGAAATCTACACCCAAAATTAATTTTTAGCACATATTTTGGCATCCCGATTTATTACATTGAATGAGCCTAAAAATAACAGAAAACGTGCTACTTTCTCATACTGGTAAAGCATTTCTATAATATGTATGCTATAGCGATATAAGAATAATATGACCGGGCGAAACAAGAGACACATTGCAAATAAGCACGTATTTGAGCTTTTCGCATACTTTGACACATACACGGCATATACCGAGGAGGATATAGATTCACGTTTATGCTCTCCTTTTTACTCTTACAAACCATTTTCCAACCTAATTTTATAATGAAGTATAATATTAACACTCATTTATACAAAAGTGCAAGTCGAAGGAAATTTCTTTGACGAAAAATCCCCCTACCAGACGGGAATCGAATTCGAACCCCCGGCATGTTAATCCACTCGGTCACGGGAGCACTGCTCCCACACATACAGACATTTTTAAGCTTTTGATAAAGGTGCCTTCATTTGTTCATTTCGCCCTTCAGCATACGAAGAAAGCATTTTTTTCTGCCGAAAATGAAATATTTTCTGCCAACGCTAGTTTATGTATTAATGAGTATTAATGAGAGTTTTCAATTGTCTGTCGAAAATTCTGTCGATAAATTTGGACATCTTGCGATCAATCGTAACAATTACTCTGACTCAACTCGCTTCATATTCAGAAATTTCGGGAGCTTGATTTCATTAATTGTGGAACATTTCAATTGATTTAGTTTTCTTGTTATAAAACTAGGTTCATTCAGCGTTTAGAATCTTAGGCCAAAGTTTCTATGTTTCTGAATGAATACTTCTTCTTCTTCTTCTGTAAAATTTTGTTTACACTAAACCCTTCCTTCAATACTTCTTCTCCTTTTTCTTCTTCTTCTTCTTTTTATTAATTCACCGTCTTAAATCTCTGTCAGCTCTGTTGCTCAATGGATGCCTAGGGTTTTTTTGGTTTACATATTTTTATCTTCTCGGAGAAAAATAGGTTTTCAAGTTTTTCCTTTGGGTACTTTATCTGCTTCTCAAATTTATTATGTTTTGTTACTTTTTCAGTTTGATTTAGTTTTCAGTTGTTTCTTATTTCATTTGAATTTTTAATGTTAATGTTGGCTATTTCATTTAAATATTAACTTATTATTTACTTTTTCCTTATCATTTCGAGATTAGGTACATCATTTAGATATTTTTCGTTGTCGTAACAATAATGAAGGTTACATTGAGTGGATTTTTTTAATGATTTGCATTTGTAATTCGCTGTATTAAATTTTACACAATTTTAAAAATTTCCCTTTTTTATATTTTAGTAGAGCGTCATTTTTCTCATTGAGTTTGTTATTGCGTAATATACGGTTATACAACGTTTATCCGGGTACCATTTACATGAAACACATTCACCCGAATGTAACAATTACCTGAATGAAAATTTTAGAAAATCAATTTTTACGTTTCTCGAATCTCTTTTAAAAATACAGATTGATTCAACGTAAAAGAGTAACAAACATGCAAAAATAAATTGAAACTTGTAAGGATGAACCTAACAAAATAGGGGGTTGTGCCCACGGTATGTTGCAATATGTTTCCTTATTTCAATGTATGCATTGCACTGGGTATTCATCGCGAACTCTATCGAGGCGGCCTGTTTGGCGAATGACACCCACTCGTTCACAGACGATTATATGTATGTTCCACCAGCACCAGTATTCTAAATTTCTCTACCATTTCATACTACCTTTGGTAACGCATAGAACCAACAATAACGCGCGCGTGTGGAAAAAAAAAATACAGGAGCACTGTTCATCAGACAACATAAAAATCGGTGCATTCACCGAACAAGTTAACAGCGGAAACTATTTTGGTAAATAGTGTTGAAAAGAACTGGTCAATTAATTATTTCTGCTTGAGATAATGGTGGAATGAAACACGTCGTGACGGGAGCGAAGCAGATGATGATAATGTTTTGAGTAATAATAGGCTTGTAACTTTCTCAGTGTACTTTCTTTGTATGATTTGGAGCATTTGTATGATTCGTATGATAATATTAAACAAGAGTGGAAATTCTGATTCTCTGTGGTCTAAAATCTCTGAATTATTGAGTTAGAACAGTTCAACAGATTACTCTGGAGAGACGAGAGGATAGTGAGAAGGGAACATAATGAGAATGGGAAGTGAGACTGGGAGATAGTGAGATGGTAAGATAGTTAGACAGAGAAATAATTATACGGGAATGAGGTGAGGCGGGAAGATAGTGAAACGGGAGAATAGTAAGACGGGAAAGTATCGAGACGATAGAATAGCGAGACGGGAGAATAATGAGAAGGGAGAGTAAATAGACGGGAGAACAGTTAGATGGGAAAATAGTTAGACGGGAGTGAGATGGGAGAAATGGGATCATAGTGGGATGGGAGAATAGTAAGATGGGAGAAAAATGCGACGGAGAAACGGGAGAACAGAGATACGAGAGAATAGTGAGACGAGGAAACAGTGAGACCGGAGAATAGTGACACAGAAAGATAGTGAAACGGGAAGATGTAGAGATGGTAAAGGCTGATTTAGACGATGCCAGTCAGCTCTCTAGTTGAAGTATCCAGTGAATAGAGAACAGACACTCTGTTCAAGTTAGAGGCCAATTACTTGTTCGATACTGGTACAAGTAACTTGAACAGAGTGTCTGTTCTCTGTTCACTGGATACTTCAACTAGAGCGCTGACTGGCATCGTCTAAATCAGCCTTAAGATAGTGATACGGGAAAATAATGAGACGAGAGAATAGTGAGATGGGAGAGCAGTGAGACGAGAGAATAGCGATATGGGAAAACAGTGAGACGGGAAGATAGTGAGACGAGAAGTTAGTGAGACGGGAAGATAGTGAGACGGACAGATAGTGAAACGGACAGACAGTAAGACGGTAATATGGAGGGACGGTAAGATAGTGAGACGGGAAGAGTAAGTGAATGAGTGAGGTAAACAATTTAATTGGCTAATTTTACATGATCGCCTGGCGGCACTATTTTTAAAATTTTAACGATTCCATCTCTTGCGTTTTCCTACTCTACTTACTTTTTGGCTCGTCTCCTCTCCCCGATGATGTTCAGAGCAGAATCAATTTTGTCTCGCTGGTGTCGAAAATATGATTGAGTTAAATAAGCGCGAGCGAAAACAACGTATTACTCCATTAGTGTCCATCAGACTGTGCTGCTATCTAAAAATAACTGGCAAAAATCAATTCTATTCGCGTTTGTATGTCGCAAAAAATTGAATTCCGTGTGTCAAGCTGTAGAACCTGACTGTGCACATTCGTGATTATATTTGATTTCAATTTACAGATTTGTTCATATATTTCGCCAATTTTCTCTAACTAACGTCGTTGTGATACAGCGCAATCGTTTCATAAAGTTTGTAGTTTTCGCTGTCGTGTGTTTTTTTCTTCCATGAATTTAATAGGTTTTTCTTTATCTTTCATAATAAATTTTTATTATATATTTCAAATATTTTTTTTCTCCCTATTCATTCATTCTATTAAAAAAAAACTGTATTTTAAATTTCCAATTTTCTCTCATTTGAGTATCTATTCGTTAGTTTTTTTATTTTGTCAGTTAGTAAACTTACGTCGTTTTTTTGTATGCCAGATGGCTGCTTATCTATTCTGAGTTACGTTCTCTATTTCAGTTTGTTTGCTCATTTAACAATGACATCCAAGAAGTTATCTGCGATGATTCAATGTGTTCAAAAGATTTTCTTCTTTTGTTTCGTTTTCTATTTTTAGGCGGTGTTATTTAGCTTCACCCGTTTTATGTACGTTTATAGCTTTGTAGCTTTGTAACTTTGTAACCTTGTCTGTAGCGTTTTCCCACATTAATACAAAATAGGAGCCCCTTCCTGTTGACCGATTGATATGAAATTTTGAACACAGCTTTATCTTTGCAGTTATTATAAATCTGTGTATTCCATGACCTGGAAAATCCAAGATGGCGGCCGCTACAAAATGGCGGAATACATATTTTCTCAAAACCTCATCAATATGGGGTTTTCCAAAACCTCATCAATATGGGTATCAAATGAAAAGGCTTGACTAGTAGAATACAGTTGCTTATGAAAATTGTAAATCCAAAATGGCCGCCACAACAAAATGGCGTCATATATATATATATATTTTTTTCAAAACTCCATCAATGTGGGTATCAAATGAAAGGGCTTGACTAGTAAAACACAGTTATTTATGAAAAATGCAAATCCAAGATGGCTTCCACTTCAAAATGACGGACCACATATTTTCTCAAAACCCTATTATTATGGGTATCAAATGAAAGGGTTTGACTAGTAGAACACGGTTATTTATGAATAATGCAAATATAAGATGGCTTCCACTACAAAATGGCGGAATACATATTTTCTCAAAACCTCATTAATATGGGTATCAAATAAGAGGGCTTCAATAGATGTAGACAGTAGATTATGAAAAATCCAAATCCAAGATGGCCGTAATCAAAAAATAGCAAATTACTTTATTAAATGGTTTATTTATCTTGAACTGTTTGTATGTATTTTTGTATGTCTGTAGGGTTGTCCCACATTAAAAAAAATTTGACCAATAGGAACCGAATTCATAGAACACCTTTATCTCTGCTGTCATTTTAAAACTGCTTATCCAGTTATCTTGAAAAATACAATTTGGCCGCCGCTACAAAATAGCTGATTTCATATTATCTCGAAAAAAGTTGATTGAGATATGTGTATCAAACGAAGGAACTTGACTTGAAGAACACACTATGTATTTTTCGCAATTCACTCTATATTGGTATCAAATGAGATGAGTTGACTAATATATTTATATTTTAGTCTTATCAATGCCCTAGACTAATGAAGAAGAGGTGTGATATCTGCTAACTGCTAATTGCCTAATTATTTTCTAGTTTTTAGTGCATTATTATGTTTAATCACAATCAAACCGTTCAACTTAAAAACTTTTTTAACTCATTTTTTAATTTTATATTTCCTAGAATTGCTTCTCTTGTTTTATTCTTGATTTATGGTTTTTGTTCATGATAATATGTTTCGATGTGGCTCCCGTGGAGGTATGGTTAGCGTTCTGCTTGTGATTCTCCCTCGTTCAGGCGTATTCTCGAACTTGTCTCTCACATAATACAGCCAAGACGTGTTTTTTGCAAAGAAATCGCTACCAAATAGTTACATTTCTGGTACCCAGAAACCCTCACATGCCAAATTTGGCATGTGAGGGTTTCTGAAAACGCTGTAGAAATTCGCCCAGTAGACCGATCCTTTTGAAAATTTAAGACAGTAAAATAAAAACTATTAAACAATTTTTGGCATTTTCTTTTTATTCATACTTCGAGCCCAAGCCCGTATGCTCGCACCTTCCTCTTTACCCCGTCCATAAGGTTCTGTACAACGTCAGGTTGTAGTTTTTTTTGAACAGGAATCCATTTTCTCTTGAAGTCCGCCTCCGATTTGACAACTTTTGGGTTCTTCCGGAGGGCCTGCTTCATAATCGCCCAATATTTCTCTATTGGGCGAAGCTCCGGCGCGTTGGGCGGGTTCATTTCGTTTGGCACGAAGGTGACCCCGTTGGCTTCGTACCACTCCAACACGTCCTTTGAATAGTGGCACGAAGCGAGATCCGGCCAGAAGATCGGGTCGGGTCCTCTTGCTGCTTCAATAGTGGTAGTAAGCGCTTCTGTAGGCACTCCTTAAGGTAAACCTGCCCGTTTACCGTGCCGGTCATCACGAAGGGGGCGCTCCGCTTTCCGCAAGAGCAGATAGCTTGCCACACCGTGTACTTTTTGGCAAACTTGGATAGTTTCTGCTTGCGAATCTCCTCCGGAACGCTGAATTTGTCCTTTGCGGAGAAGAACAACTAGCCCGGCAGCTGACGAAAGTCCGCTTTGACGTAGGTTTCGTCGTCCATTACCAGGCAATGTGGCTTCGCCAGCATTTCGGTGTACAGCTTCCGGGCTCGCGTCTTCCCCACCATGTTTTGCCTTTCGTCGCGGTTAGGAGCCTTCTGAACCTTGTATGTACGCAGGCCCTCCCGCTGCTTGGTCCGCTGGACGAATGAACTTGACAAATTCAGCTTATTGGCGACATCCCGGACCGAACTTCTCGGATCACGTCTAAACTGCTTAACTACGCGCTTGTGATCTTTTTCACTGCCGGAGCATCCATTTTTGCCGTTCTTCACCTTCCGGTCGATGGTTAGGTTCTCGAAGTATCGTTTTAGTACTCTGCTGACCGTGGATTGGACGATTCCCAGCATCTTACCGATGTCCCGATGTGACAACTCCGGATTCTCGAAATGAGTGCACAGGATTAATTCACGACGCTCTTTTTCGTTCGACGACATTTTTCCAAATTTACGAAAAATTGACAGTGAAGCATGGCCAACGTGATCTATACACTCTTATCTGATTATAAACGAAAGCTGAAGATATAATTCCTAAAAATTAAATTTCTACAGCGTTTTTTCCGTGATGCAATTTGATGTGACCCACCCTTTAGAGGTGTGTTTCATCCGTATGGTAACCCCCCTTAGAGAGAGGGGAGGAATGTCGAATCATCATAGAAACATCTCTTGTCCCCTAAACATCGACTTGCGACTTGCCAAATTTGGTTCCATTCGTTTGAATAGTTCTTCAGTTATGCAGAAATGTGTGTATCATTTGTATGGCCCCTTGAATATTTAATTGATTTCATTGATTTTGTTCTTCAATTTGCGAACTTGCGTCGTTTCTGTAGGCTAGATAGTTTATTATTTTTATTTCACTTCAACGAGTTTAATATATTGGGTTTCTCTACAATCTTTTCCATTTTTTATGTACTATGTAATTTTCTTTTCTTTTGCTCTATGTTGTTGTTTATTGAATTTTACTATGTTTTACAATTAACATACACATATCATTGTTTGTTAAGAGGTTTCATTTAAATTTTTTCATTAGTTTTATTAGATATATGTATTCTGTATTCTTTATTAGGTATATTAGGTTCATGATGTTTTTAGGTTGTTTTTATGATGTTTTTATGTCGTTTTTTCACCGTCTAGATTGGTTTTGATGTTTTTTTTTCTATTTTAATTGGATTTTTGATTTCTCGTTTTCTGCTTTATTTTCGATCCTATTTATTGGTTCAAATAGTCTCTCACTTATTCGATGAATTCTTTCTTATTTTTTATACACTCTTACAACATCTATTAATCCTACGAATACATGTGACACCTATTGGATTTTTCTCCGATTCTTCAAATTTATAAGCGTTTTTTTATTTTGTTCAGCTCGACACCTCGGAATGGAAACAGGTCTCCTCCACCGCCAAGGATCTGGTGCTAAAAATGCTATCACCGAACCCAATAAACAGACCCAGCATTTCGGAAATTCTCGAACATCCCTGGATGAGGGTAAGTTGGAGCGGGAACCGACTGAAGAACTCCTGGGGAAAGATTATTACTGCTAATGCTTGCGATTTTTTTTATTTGCTTTTGGTCCTCTCCGTTCCCGATAGGATCGCGATAAACTCCAGCGGAATCATCTCGGCGAAACGGTGGAGGAATTGAAACGATACAACGCCCGGCGCAAGCTGAAGGGGGCGGTGCAAGCGGTCGCCGGTGGGGTCGCACTGGATCCGCTTTGCTGTGCCGACACCGATTCAAGTAAGTTAACCAGATGCCAGCGGAAGGGTAGGGGAAGGGGGATGGGTTAATCGGTTTTAATGTTGTGGGTTGGCTAAACATGCACGCACACACACGGACGCACGCACGCACACACGTGTGCACACGTTAACGAGCATAAGCAGTAAGAACGCGCGCGCCCTGGGGGGTTCTTTTATCTTCCTTATCCTTCGGAAAAATACCTTTTCGGTTGGGCTGTGGCAGAAATGAGCTTGCTAAGCTCGGAAGAGCTATAGTGTTTTTTAAAAGAGTACATTGTAATACCAGCCAGACGGTTCCACCGTTGTCGTTTTATGGGAGACATACCTTTTGTCTGGTTTTTGTTGGCTTACTTTGCCTACTAATTCTAGAAAATTCAGAGAGGGGAACACAACAAATATTTATTACAATTTAGCACAAGTTCGCATTGGAATATTAATAAGACATGTTTGAACAGACAACCATATCTTTGCTATAGTTTTGCGGACAGTTTTTGTTTCAATTTGATGTTAACGTTTACCCAGACTTGACTGAATACATTCTTAATCGAACAAGGGCGTGGAAAGAATGGAATATTTGATCTTGAACTCGAAATACGAATTATAATTTAGAATATTATCCTATTTGCTCGTTCAATTATATTTGATTATTATTCTCTATTTAGCTATGATTTAATGCTACTTACAAACAAAAAATCCTTCCTTATCGATTCGTTGCTTTTTAAGATATGTTTCCATACTCAAAGTCCATGCGTCCACAGAAAAAAACGCCCTCTTCAAATCATGTACAACAGTCACAAAATAAATCTCACACACAAATCACAAACAGTATCCCCTATCTTCCGGCACGTATCTTCGGAAGCACCACCCACAAAGCATCTTCCTACCTCTCGCTCGCTTTCTCGCTCCAGTATCTCTCTGCTCTATCTTCTCGTTTCTCCCCTTTCCATTGCAGTGGCCATTGGGACCGCATCGGAAAGCCTGAACGAGTGGGCTGACGAAGAGGCCGGCTTGGAGGCTATCCAGAAGATCCTAGACTCATTAGACGATATCATTGCTTTGCAAGACGCTAACTGCGAACCGGAAGTGCTGGCCAGTATGCTGCGCGATGTCAAACTGCATGAACTGCTACAGGTAATCATCCCTTTCTCTCTCATTCGCCACCACATCGCTCGCAAAAACCATTCCCCCGGCGCCCAACATCCATCCATCAGCTTCATTATCATCACCATCAACGTCATCCATCTCCGCTCCTGAACGATAGTTTATGTTTCACATGGGTTTCGTTTTAAAATCACGTTTCTTTCTTCTTCTTTTGTTCGCTGGAAATTTTCGTTTCCACCTCTACCCGCGCCCACCACGCCTTTCGGGTTGGCCAACGACACACAGTTGTACGATAGAATAAGTAGTTCCGTTATCAACCCGTCACGGGCCCCACCCGGGGACGCCATTAGCCGCTGCCGGGACGCAATCGATACCACCAGCTCCGCTCCGGGCCACAAGTATACCCGCGAGAGGACCGAACTCATCAATCTGCTCGGATCATCCCACATACAGGTGAGTGGCCCCGTTTGTGGTGCTTGTTGTTGTGCATTTGTTTCGTCCGCCCGTGAAAACCCACCTCCACCGATTCTGGTTCTGGTGGGTTCGGGGAAACTACTTTATCGGCCTTCTTTCGCCGTCTCCAAAAAGCTTCTTCGTTTGCCAATAGATTGCGTGCGCGCTCGAGTTGTGTAGAGAAAGCTCGATCCTGCGCGTCGGGGCATTCTGCTCCCACGAAGGTAGGTTCTCTATCATTTGTGCTTTCTTCCTTCTTCCGAACTGATCTAGATATCCATCGGGGAAAGCTTTTTATCCGTTGGGGGTGAGCTTTTCCCACGGAAGTTTCGTTTCAGTTGTTTTTGTTCATTTCCGGAATCGAATTATAGTGAAGGACTTTCGAAATGAAACTTTCTCGAACATCTTAGTGTGAATCGAACTACTGAAAGTTTATCCAGGGTAAACTGCACATCTATGACACACATGACGTGAACGTGACTTGCTTATGTTGACATTTCTATTCGGAGGTTCCTCACATTTGGCTTGATTTTTGTATTGACGAAAAATATGTAATATTGTCTTCCAAGGCCTCAATCGTTGCTGGTTTATCCGTATAGACGAAATACTTACTTATTAACCCAAAAGAAGTGTCAAATAACACGATCTAGGTGGTCAATTCACAGGTCCATAAAAAATCTGGGAGCTGTTGGAAATAAAAGTTTAAATAACAAACCTACAAGAAATCATGACTTCCGTGTGAAATAATCGAATGGGTAATAAAACATTACGGGTGCACACTGCACATATTTTAGAGAAACAGAATCCTATTAGGTGTACCGGTAAGTTTCTTCGGTTTTACAACAGATGGCGTAACTTGATTATTATTCTAGTGAATCAAATGTCCAGACATTTGTTGGAAAGCTACTGTCATTGCGCGTCTTTTTTAGAATATGTCAAAAAGTTGAAGCGTAAACAACATAACTTTTGCCACTTCGAATATGTCGAATTTCGTACCAACGAGAGTGTTTTTGCGGGGACTGTTATTTCATATCTTCAATATGAAGAAAAAAGCTGCGGAAAGTCATCGTATTTTGGTGGAAGTTTATGGTGACTATGCTCCAACTGAGCGAACGTTTGCACAGTTTAAAAGTAGCAGTTTTGACTTGGTAGACGAAGAACGTTCCGGGCCGCCAAAAAAGTTTGAAGATGAAGAATTGGAGGCTTTACTCAATTAGGATCCGTCACAAACACAACAAGAACTTGCAGATACACTTGGAGTAGCTCAGCAAACCATGTCCGATCGTTTGAAAGCAATGGGAATGATCCGAAAGATAGGACATTGGGTGCCGCATGAATTGAAGTCACGAGCCGTATTCTCCAGACATTACTCCGTCCGATTACTTATTAAATTTGTATCCATTTTTGCAGAATAAAGCATTAATTTTTCAAAAACAAAAACAAAGAAACTTAACGGTACTCCTATTAGCTTGAGATACTTGTACCATCAACTATAACATTCTTTAACCCTTTATAAGGCCGTGACAACTATATCGCCACCAACGAAAAATATTTTTTTCGCTGAATTTGGAATATTATTTCAATATTTTGCAACAAGTTGATAAGTTTTTCACTGAAACGTTCTATTTGGGATCTACTGTGTAAGATCATGCGGCTTTTTCATTAAAATAAATGGTGTACTCGATGGAAAATTTAAATTTTCTATTTTTCCTTTGTAAGTCCATATGAAAAAAAAATCATTTCTCCTGCACTAGAAATTTTGTATTGATTTTTACATAACCAAAGGCGCAATAAAGTGAGTTTACAAGGCAGCGGCAAACAGTGTTTTTGGGGTTAACGGCAGTGGTAACTATATTCCCACCAATTTTTTCAACTGTTTCAATAGTTAATTATTTATCAAAGGTAAATATGTGCTCTTCCTCATGTAAGGATTAAGTTCTCTGAAGAGTTGAATCATTGCCTAGTTTCTACGGTCTTATAAAGGGGTCAAAAGACTCGTCTAAGCCCATGTCCAGAATGAACACAATATACTGAAAACAAAAAAGGCCTAAAGGCGATGTATTCTTATACATGGACTGGGTTAGAAACTCAAAATCAGAAAAGCAGAAAAGCAGAAAAGCAGAAAAAAAGGAGAAAAGCAGAAAAGCAGGAAAAAATCAGGAAAGCAAAAAAAGCTTTAAAAGCAGAAAAGCAAAAAAAGCAGAAAAGCAGAAATCCATAAAATAAGAAAAGCAGAAAAACCGAAAAGCAGAAGAGCAGAAAACCAGAAAAACAGAAAAGGCAGAAACGAAAAAAAGAAGAAAATCAGAAAAGCAAAAAAACAGAAAAGCAGAAAGCAGAAAAGTAGAAAAAAAGAAAAATAGAAAAGCAAAAAAAAACAGACAAGGAAAAAAGCAGAAATGCATAAAATCAGAAAAGCAGAAAAGCAAAAAAGCATAAATCAACAAAAGCAGAAAAACAAAAAAAAAACAGAAAAACAGAAAAGCAGAAAACCAGAACAGCTGAAAAACAGAAAAGCGGAAAAGCAGAAAAACAAAACAAAAACAGAAAAAAGGAAAAGCAGAAAATCAGAAAAGCAGAAAACCAGAGAACCAGAAAAGCTGAAAAGGCAAAGCAGAGAAGCAGAAAATCAGGAAAGCAGATAAGCAGAAAATCAAAGGGCAGATGTAAAGCAGAAAAGCCGAAAAACAAAAAAGCAGGAAAACATAAAAGCAATAAAGCAGCAAAGCAGAAAAGAAGAAAAACTGGAAAGAAGGAAAGCAGAAAAGCAGAATAGTGAAAAGCAGAAAAGCAGAAAGGCAGGAAAGCAGAAAAACAAAATAGTAGAAAAACAGAAAATTGGGAAATTTGAAAATCTGAAATTCATCAAATCTCCAAATCTCCAAATCATCAAATCCTAAAATATTAAAATCTTAAAATCTTAAAATCTTCATATCTTCATATCTTCAAATCTTCAAATCTTCAAATCTTCAAATCTTCCAATCTTCAAATCTTCAAAGCTTCAAATCTTTAAATTTTCAAATCTTCAAATCTTCAAATCTTCAAATCTTCAAATCTTCAAATCTTTTTTTTTTATTTCTGTATTATACAGGGAAACTTCGATATAACGTACCCTCGTTATAACGTACCCTCGATATAACGTCACTCGATATAACGTACACATTTCCAAAGTGTAAAGGAAAAATTTTATCAATATTTTTTTTCTGATAGAACAATGAATTATCTTTATTGTGATGCTAAAACAAGTTTTGTACCTTCAACCAATTCCGAAATACAGCTGGTTTTGTGATTCCGGATTCTAAATGAATCAAGCTTTAATCAACAGTACGAAGGGAAACATCATGAGAAAGGCTGGCTTCGTCTTCTGATTGAAGTTATTTATTAACTTTACTAAAACAGCAACACAATAATGTAATATAGACTACGTTTGTGATTACTTTATTATGCTTCGATATAACGTACAATTCGATACAACGTACAATTTTGAAAGTGAAATGTACGTTATATCGAAGTTTACCTGTAGTGACTTTCAACACATTTGGTTGGTTCGTCACTTTTACCTTCCATTTCGGAAGAATGTCGGGAGTGAGAATTGAACTCGTGATCCTTAGCGTGAGAGGTATGGATGTTACCGCTGCGCCAGATCGCCTCCACGTCTTCAAATCTTCAAATCTTCAAATTTTTAAATCTTCAAATCGTCAAATCTTTAAATCTTCAAATCTTCAAATCTTTAAATCTTTAAATCTTCAAATCTTCAAATCTTCAAATCTTCAAATCTTCAAATCTTCGAATCTTCAAATCTTCAAATCTTCAAATTTTTAAATTTTCAAATCTTCAAATCTTCAAATCTTCAAATCTTCAAATCTTCAAATCTTCAAATCTTCAAATCTTCAAATCTTCAAATCTTCAAATCTTCAAATCTTCAAATCTTCAAATCTTCAAATCTTCAATTCTTCAAATCTTCAAATCTTCAAATCTTTAAATCTTTAAATCTTTAAATCTTTAAATCTTTAAATCTTCAAATCTTCAAATCTTCAAATCTTCAAATCTTCGAATCTTCAAATCTTCAAATCTTCAAATCTTCAAATCTTCAAATCTTCAAATCTTCAAATCTTCAAATCTTCAAATCTTCAAATCTTCAAATCTTCAAATCTTCAAATCTTTAAATCTTCAAATCTTCAAATCTTCAAATCTTCAAATCTTCAAATCTTCAAATCTTCAAATCTTCAAATCTTCAAATCTTCAAATCTTCAAATCTTCAAATCTTCAAATCTTCAAATCTTCAAATCTTCAAATCTTCAAATCTTCAAATCTTCAATTCTTCAAATCTTCAAATCTTAAAAATCTTTAAATCTTTAAATCTTTAAATTTTTAAATCTTTAAATCTTTAAATCTTTAAATCTTTAAATCTTTAAATCTTTAAATCTTTAAATCTTTAAATCTTTAAATCTTCAAATCTTCAAATTTTCAAATCTTCAAATCTTCAAATCTTCAAATTTTCAAATCTTCAAATCTTCAAATCTTCAAATCTTCAAATCTTCAATTCTTCAAATCTTCAAATCTTCAAATCTTCAAATCTTCAATATCTTAAAAAAATTGAAAAATTGAAAAATTGAAATATAGTAAACAAGCAATAACGTATAACAATAATAATTCACGTGTAGGATTATCATAGGATATTATTATTATGCTTTATAATAACGATTTCAGGAGCGCTGTGTGTGAAGAAAACTCGAACTGTATTAATGGTTTTCAACTAAAGGAAAAAAAAAAAAAATACTGAAAATCAACTTCATAAATCTCTTGAGCTTTCTAAATCCTTCCTCACCCTTTTTTGTTTTCGGAGGCCGCACGTTGGCGCTTCCCTTTTGGTCAACGCGAAAAACAAACCAAAAAAACAAATGACGTTTTCCCGGCAGTGGATCATTTTGAGGAGGGAAGAGAGAGGGGTGCTATTGTTGAGTGAGCGATGCAAAGAAATAATGAAGCATATTTTGGCGGATTAGAAGATGAAGATACAGAAGAAGCGCAGGAAGAGTAATGGCGCTTCGGTGGAAAAGTTGTTTCGTTTTCCACCGAGGCGAATGACTTTAAGCTGTTCATTTCGATTGAAGGCAAGAGGCTAGCCGATCATATATTATTCTGATTTAGAGATTCTCTCCCGAGATAATAATTTTGCGGGAAGTTTGCCGTGCCTTCTACCGTGGCATCGGCAAGAGGGATTGTGGAGGGGGTTTCCCCTGCAAAGGGAAATAATTTGCAACTCTTTTTTTCTTGCCTCTTACTCGCCTATAATAATGGGCTTTCCGAGGCAAAAACTTTTATCGCCCGTATACAAATTGTGGAATCCGATTTGCTAATGTACTTCTATCATTAGGTAATTGCTTTTGAATATTTATGGATCCGTTCGGTTAACCGATATATACCATTTTCGGGGGCCGATTCTTGGTCGGATTTCTTCATAAATTCAAACTTCTTGCGAAGCGGAATTTTCGCTCCGTCCCTATTCAATAACGGAACGGGAATCACAGCCCTAGGATTTGAGTTTGGTTTAGTGATGAAAATACCTGTCCAAAAAAGAACTACACTTTGTGTATTGTATTCCGTGAGTGGATGAGTGAGTTGTGCCAAGAAGCGTTCCCTCGTTGAAAGAGGAACTTTTCGGTGCAACTACCAAATACGGGCTCCGTTTCAATGCTGTTGTGAAATTCTAAACTTTTGTAACTCACTGAAGAGTGTGTTTCTTCGCTTGGGAACTAGTTGTGCACCAGAGTAGCACAGTGCGAAATTTCTGGGGAAACATTACAGTTTGCTGCAGTTTCGTTCTTTATTTTATTTCATGATGTTTGGTGGCTCCATTTGCTTTACCGCCGAGTTTAAACGTATGAGGTTGAAAATGATACAACTATAATTGTAACTGACGAGTGGGTTGGTCACCAACAGTTCTTTCTAGATCTTTCGCATACGAATTATCATGTGTTGAAGCGCCTATATAACTTTCTCATTGGTAGAACCTTCAAAAATCAGCACCATTCAGGAAAGCACTTTGTCGACCTGAACTCTGTGCACACAATTTCTTAGCAGATTGCAAGCGGCTTGTTTACTCACTTCAGTAAATCTCATCGCAGCATACTAACCTAACTTTACAATAAGGGTGTATTTTCCCGCAACCCTATTCAACACTGCTTTCGTCGAATGTTATGAACAAAGCTCACAGCTCAAAACTTGCAACCAGCTAGAAACTTTCAGCAGTTTAACCCCCCTCCGAAAAAGGGACGTGTATTTGCCGGTCCCGACAAAGGTACAAGATAAACAATTGGACCAAAGTGCCGTACACCCTTCCTAACTCACGAACAAACCCCGCAGGTGTTGATGGGATCTTCAACCCGCAGAAATCCAACCCTGAACACCGTGGCAACTATTGCATTACACCAGAGAGGACTTCTCACCGTTACTTGGTGTTTCGGGTGGGTCGGCTTGGGTGCGCAGAAAGTGCAGCATTTAAAGGGTATGTCACATCAAATTGCATCACGGAAAAAACGCTGTAGAAATTTAATTTTTAGGAATTATATCTTCAGCTCTCGCTTATAATCAGATAAGAGTGTATAGATCACGTTGGCCATGCTTCACTGTCAATTTTTCGTAAATTTGGAAAAATGTCGTCGAACGAAAAAGAGCGTTGTGGATTAATCCTGTGCACTCATTTCGAGAATCCGGAGTTGTCACATCGGGACACCGGTAAGATGCTGGGAATCGTCCAATCCACGGTCAGCAGAGTACTAAAACGATACTTCGAGAACCTAACCATCGACCGGAAGGTGAGGACGGCAAAAATGGATGCTCCGTCAGTGAAAAAGATCACAAGCGCGTAGTTAAGCAGTTTAGACGTGATCCGAGAAGTTCGATCCGGGATGTCGCCAATAAGCTGAATTTGTCAAGTTCATTCGTCCAGCGGACCAAGCAGCGGGAGGGCCTGCGTACATACAAGGTTCAGAAGGCTCCTAATCGCGACGAAAGGCAAAACATGGTGGGGAAGACGCGAGCCCGGAAGCTGTACACCGAAATGCTGACGAAGCTGCATTGCCTGGTAATGGACGACGAAACCTACGTCAAAGCGGACTTTCGTCAGCTGCCGGGCCCGTTGTTCTTCTCCGCAGAGGACAAATTCAGCGTTCCGGAGGAGATTCGCAAGCAGAAACTATCCAAGTTTGCCAAAAAGTACATGGTGTGCCAAGCGATCTGCTCTTGCGGAAAGCGGAGCGCCCCCTTCGTGATGACCGGCACGGTAAACGGGCAGGTTTACCTTAAGGAATGCCTAAAGAAGCGCTTACTACCACTATTGAAGCAGCACGAGGGCCCGACCATCTTCTGGCCGGATCTCGCTTCGTGCCACTATTCAAAGGACGTGTTGGAGTGGTACGAAGCCAACGGGGTCATGTTCGTGCCAAAAGAAATGAACCCGTCCAACGCGCCGGAGCTTCGCCCATTAGAGAAATATTGGGCGATTATGAAGCAGGCCCTCCGGAAGAACCCAAAAGTTGTCAAATCGGAGGCGGACTTCAAGAGAAAATGGATTTCTGTTAAAAAAAACTACAACCTGACGTTGTACAGAACCTTATGGACGGGGTAAAGAGGAAGGTGCGAGCATACGGGCTTGGGCTCGAAGTATGAATAAAAAGAGAATGGCAAAAGTTGTTTAATAGTTTTTATTTTACTGTCTAAAATTTTCAAAAGGATCGGTCTATTGGTCTACTTTCTACAGCGTTTTTTCCGTGATGCAATTTGATGTGACACACACTTTAATCGAACAGAAGATGTTATCTGCGACGAGAGTTGGGGGGAATGGTTGGACGAAACTCGGCGCGGGAGTGCATTTATTTAATTAGTAGCAAATTTTGTAAAACCGCCGGATAACTCGGGCTCGGTTTGATTGACATTTGCCGTCTCACTGGTAAAGGAGCAGCGCGAGCGAACAATGGGCGTTGTGAAAAGGAAACTGAAAAGGATGGAATCGGGATATGATGCAATTATATGTACACCGATCAGAAGGGGGGTTTGGAACAATAGCTTCAATTGGAATATGTTTCACTGTTAGAAGCTACATTCGATGGCACCACGGAAGCCGAAATCGGGTTTCGAACTTCTCGGTGTGGTTCAAGAAGGAAACTTCCGTCGAGTTTGATCCCAATGATAGCAAACAAAGAGTGAACTGAATCTTTACTCTTGCTTGGAAATATTGCATATAACTTCTGAAACAATCATCCGGGCTGTATAAAGCCGGCAAACGATGAAACTAATCACAATTTGTTTTTCATGTATGAATCAAGCCGCTGAACTTATTGAGCACCGGGAGAAAGGTGACACGACCGGGATCCGGAATGATCAAAAGTGGTTAGGCGCCGGTTTCGATTTGAGTTTGCACGGTTGAAACCCTTCACGTGGCTTTCAATGTACCAATCTTATTTAGAATCCAGATTTAATCATTCCGAAAGGAGGGCCAAACTCAGAATCCATATTCGGATTATATACTCAGTTCCAGATTCAGTCAGATTTCAGCATCCAGCATCTAGTTTCTGATTTAAGATTCGGATTCCAAATACAAATCTTTTCGAATTATAGGTATGAGGATTCCGAACTCCAGAAATCCAACTACGGATTCGTGTTCTACTATTCAGTTTTCTGAACTTTGAACCAGATATTAGATGAAACGTTGATTCCAGACACCGTATTTCTCAAATTTCGCAACATATTGATTCTGTTTGAAATTATATTTTCAGATACCACATTTTCCGATTCTGAATTAAAGGTTCCAAATATTCTACATAATCCGGAGGCAATATTCTAATTTGAAATCTATACCTTCCAATCATTGGTATGAATTTTGGATTATCCGAAAATTCTCTGAAATCACAAATTCGGATGATTATCTCGGATTTATTCTACAATGATAAGTTTGTACGATTGGAGTTAATTTCTTCAATTGGAATTAATTTTGACTACATTGCTATTTATGTTTCGCCATTTTGAAAATAATAATGGATTTTCAGGCGGAAATTAATCGCCAAATTGTGGTTGTAAAATTCGAGTTAAGATTAACCGATTTGAGCTGTCTTTACTTAGTTGTATCCCTCTCTGGCCGTAGATCAATGTAATGGTGAGAAAAATTGTTTTTTTGAAAACTTTGAAGAAGAAAAAAAAATTGAATTACCATGTTTTTTACAGTAATAAACAATTTCAAACTGCTTTCGAGATTGGTAATCTGATAGATTTAATTGCTTCACACCACTGTAGATGACGGAATTGTACAATCGTCATCGGAATCAAAGCAACAAACTTTCGCTTTCTGACAGATCGTGAAACAAAATCTTAATAAAGATTCAGAGTAAAGAATCTTATGCCTGAATTTAAATCTGAAACTCTGACCTTAGAATACGTAAATTTGTAGCTGGAATCTAAATATGGATGCTGATTATGGATTCCAAGTCCAGAATCTAGATCCGAAACCTGACTATTGAATATATATCTGTATCTGAACCCAGAATCTGCATAAGGATTCCGAGTATAGAATTTGGGAAATCTGGGATCGGAATCTCGAATTCAAAACTGAATTTCTCTGGAATCAAATATCTAGCGCCAAAAAAACTGAGCGCCAAATCTGCAATCAGAATCTAGATGCTGATTATGGCGTCCGAGTCTTGAATCTGGATCCGAAATCCGAATATATTTAAATCTGAATATGAATTGGAAAAAGATTCCGAATAAAAAAGATAAACTGGAAATTTGTATCTAGGATATAATCTGAAAATCCGAATGCTGAATATGGATTCTTAGTTCAGAACCTGGATCTGAAACCTGATTCTTGAATCTACATCTTTATCCGATTCTAGAATCTGCATAACAATCCCGAGTATAGAATCTGAATTCAATGAACCGGAAACGGAACCGGAGTCTTTAATTCAAAACTGAATCCTCTGGAATCAGAAATCTGACTTCAGAATCGAAATATTTTAGCTGGATTCCAAATCTGGAATCTAAACTAGATGCTGACTATGGAATTCTAGCCATGAATCTGGTTCCGAAACCTTTTTTTTTGAATACGAAAAAGATTCCGAACAAAAAACATAATCTGGAAATTTGTATCTAGAATTCTAATTCGAAAATCCAGATGCTGAATACGTATTCCTAGTTCAGAACCTCGATGTGAAATCTGATTCTTGTTTCTAAATCAGTTTCTAAAACCAGAATCTGAATAAGGATTCCGGGTAAAGAATCGTATGTATGAATTCAGTTTCAGAATCCGAAAAGTTGTAGCTGCATCTCAAATCAGGAATCAGAATCCAGATGGTGATGCTTAATCTGGATCGAACAAAGATTCCGAATAAAAAACTTAATCTGGAAATTTGTGTCTAGAATTCTAATCTCAAAATCCAGATGCTGAAAATTCCTTGAAGATTCCTAGTTTAGAACCTGGATCTGAAACCAAACCCTTGAACCTAAAACAGTATCTGAAACCAGAATATGAATAAGGAGTTCGAGTAAAGAATCTTGTGTTTGATGTTAAATCTGAGACTCTGACTCCAGAGTCCGAAAATCTGTATCTGGAATCCAAATCTGGGATCAGAATAGGGATGGTGATTATAGATTTCGAATTTCGAATCTGGATCTGAAACTTTGCTATTGAATCTGAATCTGAATCGGAAAAAAGATACATAATAAAGAATTTAAAGCCTGAATTTAAATCTGGGATGTGAATCTCGAATTCAAGACTGTAATCTGGAATCTAGACTCACGCCAGATTATAGAAAAAATCAAAAACACCCGTCGAAAAAACTTTTGGAAGCTAATGATCGTCACATCCATTGTCGGGATTGGCCATCCCTTCGGATATCTCTGTAATCAGAATCCGGTAATATGAATCTAGAATTCAAATCTGAAAATCTGGATGCTGAATATGGATTCTTAGCTTATAATCTGAACTTGAAATCTAATTCATGAATCTAAATCTCGATCTGAATCCAGAATCTGAATAAGGAATTCGAGAATAGAATTGTAAGTCTGAGAGTTTAAATTTGGGCTCTGAATCTGGAATCCAAAACTGAAATTCTCTGAAATCAGGATTTCTATTCTGAGCTCAGAATCCGAAAATTTGCATCTAGCATTCAAATCTGGAAATCTAGATGCTGAGTATGGATTCTAAGCTCAGAATCTGGATCCGAAACCCTATTTTTGAGTCTAAATCCGTATCAGAACAAAGAATCTATAAATATTTCTAATAAGAATTTCGAATAGGATAACTCAAGAATGAGTTTAAATTTTGGATCTGCATCTCGAACCCAAAACTGATTTTCCTTGAAATTATAATCTGGATTCTGTGTTCTGAATCCGGAAATCTATAGCTGGAATCAAAATATGGAATCAGAATCTGGATACTGGATCCGGATTCCGAGTTCAGAATCTGGATTCGAAACCAGATTCCAGACTCTAAATCTGTATCTGAAACCATGATCTGAATATGGATTCCGAGGAAAGAATCTTTTGCTTGAATTTAAATATGAGATTCTGACTCCAGAATCCGGAAATCTGTATCTGGAAACAAAATCTGAGATAAGAATCTGTCTATGGATTTCGAGTTCCAAATTCGTTTTCACCATGAAGTGACGTTCGTGATCAGGCCGATAATAAGGAAGCTAAAGTGAGAATTGAAATCTGGGATGTGAATCTCGAATTAGAAACTGAAATTCTCTTAAATCAGAATCCGGGTATATGCATTTAGATTTCAAATCGAAAATCTAGAAACTGAATATGAATTCCAAGCTCAGAATCTAAATCTGAAATCTAATTCATGAATCTAAATCTGCATCTGAATCCAGAATCTATAAAGATTTCTGATAAAGGTTTCGGATAAAGTAGCTTGAGAATGAATTCATATCTGGGATCTCGAATTCAGAACTGAATTTCTTTGAAATCAGAATCTGGATCCTGAGTTCAGAATCCGGAAATCTTTAGCTGTAATCAAAATCTGGAATCTAAATCTGTTTCTAAAACCAGAGTCCGAAAAAGCATTCCGAGTAAAGAATCCTAAGCCTGAATTCAAATTTGAGATCTGAATCGAATCTTAAACTGAAATTTTCTTGAATCAGAAATTTGGATTCTGACTTCAGAATGCGGAAATCGAAATTCGAACATCTAGATGGTGAATATGGATTCCAATTTCACAATTTGGATCAGAAGTATGATTCAAAATCTCAATCTAGATCTGAATTGAGTGTCCGGAAATCGATTCTGAGTTCGAATTTTCGTACCTTGAACTAGTTTTGGTATTTGAATCTGGAATACACAACTGAATTTTAAAATCAGAATTTGGATTCTGTGGATTGAAAGTTCGGAATTTGGATCCGAAACCTGATTCTTGAATCTAAATCTGTCTAGAATCTGAAGAATCTGAATGAAGATTTCATTCTTATTGATATTGATTTTAAAACTGGAATCTGAATCTCAATGCCAAAACGGAAATTCTCTGAATTCTGAGACCATGGTCCAGAAATCTGTAGCTGGATTCCAAATCAGAATCAGTATCTAGATGCTAACTACGGATTCTGAGTTCAGAATCTGGATCCGAATCCTGATTCTTGAATCTAAATTTGAATCTGAAACTAGAAACTGTATAAGAATCCCGAGTATAGAATCTTAAGCCCGAATTGAAATCTGGGCTCTGAATCTCGATCCCAAAATAGAAATTATCTGGATTCCAAATCTGGAATCGGAATCTGGATGCTAACTACGGGTTCGGAGCTCCGAAATTTCCAAAATTTTACTCTTGAATTTAGGTCTGGATCAGAAACCAGAATCTGAATAAGGATTCCGAAAACTGTATCTGGAATCCAAATCTGAAGATCGAGAAGCTGAAGATGGAGGCCAAGTTCTGAATTGCGACCGGAAATCTGATTTTGGAATCCAAATCTGAAAATTACATCTGAATTTTAATCTAGATTCTGAAGAAGGATTGTGAGTTTAAATCGGAATCTGGCATTTGAATCAGGAATCCAATTCTATGATTCTTAGTTGAATGTTGATTTTTGATCTGGGGATCGCATAATATCAGGATCAGGACTTCATACAACTAGTACGATTTTTAACTTGGAGTTTGAAACAATTGAGCTAAATCTGAAGTTATGGGCGTGATCAGGGGTGATCTGAGATTAGGAGATTCGATAGAAACAAATCTTTCTACACACATGATGAAATCTCAATCATTACGGTATCCAGAATCCAGAATCCAGAATCCAGAATCCAGAATCCAGAATCCATAATCCATAATCCAGAATCCAGAATCCAGAATCCAGAATCCAGAATCCAGAATCCAGAATCCAGAATCCAGAATCCAGAATCCAGAATCCAGAATCCAGAATCCAGAATCCAGAATCCAGAATCCAGAATCCAGAATCCAGAATCTAGAATCTAGAATCTAGAATCCAGAATCCAGAATCCAGAATCCAGAATCCAGAATCCAGAATCCAGAATCCAGAATCCAGAATCCAGAATCCAGAATCCAGAATCCAGAATCCAGAATCCAGAATCCAGAATCCAGAATCCAGAATCCAGAATCCAGAATCCAGAATCCAGAATCCAGAATCCAGAATCCAGAATCCAGAATCCAGAATCCAGAATCCAGAATCCAGAATCCAGAATCCAGAATCCAGAATCCAGAATCCAGAATCCAGAATCCAGAATCCAGAATCCAGAATCCAGAATCCAGAATCCAGAATCCAGAATCCAGAATCCAGAATCCAGAATCCAGAATCCAGAATCCAGAATCCAGAACCCAGACCCAGACCCAGAATCCAGAATCCAGAATCCAGAACCAAGGACCCAGAATCCAGAATCGAGAATCATCCAGAATCCAGAATCATCCAGAATCCAGAATCATCCAGAATTCAGAATCATATAGAATCCAAAATCATCCAGAATCATTCAGAATCACTAGACTCATGCCAGATTATAGAAAAATCATAAATACGCGTTGAAAAAACATTTGGAAGCTAATGATCGTCACATCCATTGTTGGGATTGGCCATCTCTTCGGATATTCACCCAAAACTCATTCCACATTGTTTTGGTCAAATTCTGATCCAAACCCAGAGCTCATATTTCGGAAAGCATTCGAAACGACAAAGCTGTAATCCACCCCCCATGGCTTCAAAAGTGCATCGGGTGTTCCCACGCCGGCGGACACAAAACTCCGCTGGTAAGTCTCTGCCTGTTGTTTATGGTTCTTCGTGTCCACCTCCCTCGCCCAAATGGTTTGAACTTTTGCGCTTGTTAAATAACAAAAGCGTCAATTCGAAGAAGTTTTTAATTAAAAAATATCTCAAAGCTCGCTAGCTCTGTCTCTGTCAGCTTCTCCGTTGGTTTCCCCCAGGCACCGGAATCTTTGAACTGTTCGCGTACCAACGGATCGGCAACGGCAACTCCTTGTTCCCCCCTGTTCAGTGACCCACAAGTGTGTCTCCGTCAAGGGCTGAAATCGTGCCAAATTAATAGAGCAGCAGCGACTGCAGCGGGTAGGATTTCCGCCCTCTCAAATACCGGCCAACCGCCCCCATCCCAATTATCGTCCTGTGCCTTCCGCGGAACAACTACTGCATTCCGGGTATCGTCGTCGTTCCATTTCTGTGAGAACTGCTCGTAAAGGCAGTTTGGCCCCGCCGGTGTTTGTTATGCAGCTGAATTTCATCAATTTTTCACTTCGGTCGGTTCTTCCATTTTGCCGAGATTCATTCCGGCTCCACCACTCCGAGTTTTTGAGTATATGGGACAAGGGCGGTTGGCTGCCTTTCGAATGGATTCAACGGTATGGACTTAATGGACGACGTGTGCATCAAATGATTCATTTCTACTGAAGAATTCGTATATTTTACCTTTACACCGTAATGTAGCTCCCGAAGGCAAAATTCTCGCCGCTATGTTCCCCCCGTTCGTATCTCATTAATTCCAATATTTCCGAGCATCTTGTCGGTGATACTTTCATCTATTTCAATGCCTTCAAACGCCGTCACAAGCGACGGCATTGTCTAGAAGATCGGTCCGAATCATCAGTCTCCTGAACCGGTGGCATCGCTTCACCGGCGATGCGAAAAAACGACTTTAGAAGGACTTGTCGTGGCATCAAACGAAAAACGGGGGACAGAAAAATGTTCCCGCGTCTTGCCCTCGTCGTCCCTCCCCCTCCCCATCACACACACAATAAACGACCAAGATAAAGGCCCCAAAATGATGACAAACGACACTGTGGAAGTACTTGAAAAATGCTTTCGTAATCCCCACCCGCCACCGTCGTCCGGGTGACCTTGCCGTATGACCGTGTTCCGCCCCCCTCCATAGTCCGTCCGGATTTTTTATCTTCGTTTGCACTTCCGGGGGCTGCCGGTAGTTGTTGCAGGAGAATTTCATGAAAAATATACCCCACCGAAAACGGGGAGGGGGGGGGGGAAGTGGTTGGACTCAAAGCTCATCATCAGCGGCTCTCGTGCTTCTTCGCCAGACCCCCAACCCCACACCACGTATTGCTTCCCGGATCGCAACGGGTTTGCTGGAGTCCGGCCACCGCTGCTGGACTCGACCTCGCGCACTGCACTCCGGATTCTGGAGGGTGCAATGTCAAACTTTAAATTGTTTGTCTTCTGCAGTTTTCATGTTTGGTTAATTTTTCGCTTATGAATATTTAGAGAGATAGAGAAAACGAGCAAAAAAAAAAGCTATTATGCGGAAGGGATGAAGGATTGAGATGACAAAGAGTGAGCTTTTGAAGCGCGATGGTGATGCAGCTTTTCGGACAATTTACGAAGTTTTTTTTTAAATTTTTTTTTTGGTTCTGTCTATTTTGGTGCAATGGCGTTTGGCTCAGGATATGATGAGAAAATAAATTGAAAACTGCTACGTTTAAGTCTCATTAAACGGGAGGATGCAGTTCCAGAGTGAGCAAAAGTAAATTAGCGGGTGTCATTTTCCACTTTATTGTTTCGGCAGTAACAAAACCACTGCCAGCGGTTGAAGGAAACTAATTTTCTTCATCACACCACTAAAGTAAAACTACGATGCCCAAAACATTCTGATGAAATGAACCATATGACTTTCGAACTACTCCCAAACTAGTGCAGTAATATGAGTTTCCTGTTCAGCTGCTCAACGAAAGCTTGCGCTGCGTTTCGCAAAACTTGTGTAATAACTTTCGCAGAAGAAAAGTCTCCGAAAACTTCGGCAGCCAGGAATTAAATTAATTTCCCGCCTTTGAATGATGGCGCGAAGTGAAAGACCCATGGAACCCATAAAACAATGGTTGAGCCGAGCATTAAAATTAGAGGAAATAATTCGCCAAATTCGTCCGTCCATCCGCCGACTCCCGGCACCACTTCTTCCCACTGAGCGGTAGCGATTCCGAGCAAAGGGTGGTCAAAAGGTTTATGGAGTGGACCGCGTGTGCCTTCTCCGGTGTCGTTAAATTTTATTCGATCGCATTACGACGTTAACCCATTGCCAGTTGCCGCGCTACCCGCTGCTCAGAGACCCCCTCTTCTCCGGAAATAATCCGCTCCGTTCAAAGTGAAGAACAGCTATCCAAATAGCCAAATAATATTCCGACCTGTTTCCCTTGTGTGTGTGTGTGTGTGTTCAATCAAATCCCTTTTCCCAATCTTAAGCTCAGCTTCGAGCGCCAGATTCGGTTTCAATTAAAACCAGCCGTTCATTGGAGGGGGTGTACCGGTGTCGAGGGTGGATGACGAGAGCCGAAACCCTTTTCTTTATGGAGTTCTCCGGAAAAACAAAAAGTTTTTTTCTCTCGCCGACAGCCCAGGCTTACGGCCTCTCATCGCCGCCGCCTTTCATCCATCTCGCCACTTGCAGTCGCCGGCCAATCATAAAACGATAAATCACGACTTTTGTTTAATTAAAGAAATTTACAGAATTTTGCTTCCACTTCGCTTCGCTCGCCATCCGCACGGCTGGCTACACTGCACTGCCCCTCCTCCTCGGTCTGGAAGTCGGAAGGGTCGAGGATTATACGTTTTTGTTTGGCGGCCGGGGTTGGATTCGGCTGCTGCTGCTTGTTGTTATTGTGGAACAAAAATCATGGAAGTGAGAAAGATTGTTATGGATTTGGGCCGGAAGAAAGCACTCGGAGCACTGGGAAATTAAAACACAGGAAGTGGAAGAGTTGGTGCTTTCAACCCTTATTAGATTATTAACTCTCTCGGTGCTCCATATTGCATTATTGGCAGTTTCTTTTTCCGACAGTTGCAACAAAACCGGAGCAATAAATTTGATGCGACGCAGAAATGGTCCAAATGAGCACCAGTATTTTTATGGTTCTTACCGACATTCGAAATCGTCACAACATCTGTCATTGATTGTACGAGCAAGTACTTAATGTGTTCCGGCTGAGTTTGGAGCAGTTGTTTTATTTAGGATTGGAAGAAGCGTATGGTGAGTTTGTACCTTTGTTATGACTGACTGAGTCGGGAAGCTACATCTTTCATTGAAGTTCTATAATAATCGCAAATATCAAGGTATTGCTTCGGGGGAACATTTTATTTGTTGTATCAGTACATGCATTCATATTGAACGACGAGCTAACATCAAATTCCGTTCTGAACTTGTTAAAACCTTTACCGAGGCGGTTATGCTGGTGGAACAAATTTATGATGGTATGTGTATATCCCGTAACATATTTAATAAATAAGACTACAGGGAAACTTCGATATAACGTACCCTCGTTATAACGTACCCTCGATATAACGTCACTCGATATAACGTACATTTTACCTCGATATAACGTACACATTTCCAAAGTGTAGAGGAAAAAAAAAATCAATATTTTTTTCCTGATAGAAAAATGAATTATCTCTATTGTGATGCTAAAACAAGTTTTGTACCTTCAATCAATCCCGAAATACAGCTGGTTTTGTGATTCCGGATTCTAAATGAACCAAGCTTTAATCAACAGTACGAAGGGAAACATCATGTGAAAGGCTGGCTTCGTCTTCTGATTGAAGTTATTCATTAACTTTACTAAAGCAGCAAAACAATAATGTATTATAGACTACGTTTGTGAGTTCTTTATTATGCTTCGATATAACTTACAATTCGATACAACGTACAACTTTGAAAGTGAAATGTACGTTATATCGAAGTTTACCTGTAATTGGTACTGGGATTCCCGTGGTCGAATAGTTAGCATCACCCATATTCCTGTTCAAACTAGGAGATTTGACGTGAATCGTGATTAGATCGAATCGAGGAAAAAATTCAACCATGATTCTTTCAGAAAAAAACTCTAAAATCAACGAAGACGCACAGCCAGAATATGAATTGAATTTTCGAAAGGGTACCTAAAATCGTTCACAGAGTAAGCAGTAATGTGTATGCTGATTTACAATAGGTATGCCTTCAACACTCTAATTTATAGCAATGCGCAGCTGAAATACAGATACAGCAATTCCCTGAAAAGCCGAACCGAAAAAAATGTTTGTTCTGATTTTGCTCAAACCTCGTATGTTTATGTTATTAAACTAACCACTAACGGCCTCGTTGTCGATTTTGTCGAATACATTCTGTTAAATTCTGGAAATTCTTCCCGCTGAACATTTTTCCTTTTTTTTCAAGTTGGTACTACTGTAAGTGGTCTTAATGCCAATTTTGAGCGTGATCTGTCATTTGATTTGTTTACAGCGTCATTGAGAACCAGATAACTTTTCTTTGCTAGGCGATTTTTGTTATGATAATGTATAAAATTTTGCGTTGCAAACAAAATTTCTTGCACCGAAACGTGGAAAATGCTGCAGAATAGAGCTTAAGGTCGCAATTTCTGTGACATGGAAAAATATCGAGAAATTCGTTCAGCAGCATAAATAAAATAGTATTCTAACACGAATTTTCCAGGTTATTAGCCGAAATGGCAAGGTTTCCAATTATTGACTTGTAAATCACCCGATCGTTTTGAAATTTTTCATTATTAATGAATTTTGAAATGGTTTTATAGAAATTGGACAGCTGAAATTATCATATTCAAGTACAATAAATAAACAAAGAACTCTTTTGAACAAAATTGACGTTCAATATACTTTATTCTAAGCATTCAACAATGTATGAATGTATCTTGTTGAAATACTAACTTTTTGTGCTACAGGGTGGAGAATCAGGGTGGTCTTATAGAAGTTGGACAGGATGTATAAATTTAGATGATACACAAAGCATTTTCTTTAAGCACCCAACTTCCCGGTAAATATTTGACAGAATGTTTACATTTTCTAGAAAATTCTTCAATGCTGGACCGAGTTCCTTCCTGAATTTGGAAAAAAATTATGCAAAAATGTCTGCTTTCCAAAAATCATAGAAAAATAGATCTTTGAAAATGACACCTCAAAAAACAGAAAAACAAAAGTTTTAACCCAAAAGAAGACATTTGAGATACATTGTTCTTCACTTTTCCTTCAAATTCCGCTGTTGTTTACGCTTCGCTGTTTTAAATCGAAGTGTTATAATAATATATAAATCGGATAGTTTTCGAATGTTAGAATTTCCAAATTTTCGAATTTTCGAATTTTCGAATTTTTGAAAAATCTTTTTCCAAATCTTCAGATTTTCGAATTTTCGTATTTTCAAATTTTTAAATTTTTAAATTTTCGAATTTTCAGATTATCAAATTTTCGAATTTTCAGATTTTCAGATTTTCAGATTTTCGAATTTTTTAATTTTTGTTTTTTGTATTTTTGTATTTTTGTATTTTCGTATTTTCGTATTTTCGTATTTTCGTATTTTCGTATTTTTGTATTTTCGTATTTTCGTATTTTCGTATTTTCGTATTTTCGTATTTGCGTGTGAATTTGGTTCATCGGACATAATTTAGGGGTGCCTCAAAGCTTTAATTTTTTGGTCCTCGATAATTTTCCAAGTACGTGAAATTTGGAAAGCCAACAAAAAATTTTTCGATGCCTAATAACTTTAAAATGCATAAAACGTCGAGATCTGGTGTCATCCCGAAAAAAAAATTTTTGGCCGAAAATCGACCTTCTGGGGCTTAGCCTGATTGGTAATGAAGGTATGGAAAAAAATGACCTTGAAAGTTTCAGCACAATCGGACATTATTTATGGGTGCCTCAAAGCACTCAAAGTTTTGATTTTTTGACTACTCAGGCTCATAAGGTCGTTTTTTTTAGAGATAACACGAGATATCGACGTCTTATGCATTTTGAAGTCATTTGGCATCGAAAACATTTTTCCGATTTTCCTAATTTCATGTAATCCCCCCTTGGGAGATTTTCGAGAGTCTAAAAAAATCAAAACTTTGAGCGTTTTGAAGCACCCCTAAATCATGTCCGATTGAGCTGAAACCTTGCACAGGTCATTTTTGGGCCAATAAATAAAATGAACATGGTCGGTTTTTGAAATTTTACTCAGGTCTCTCTTCAATTGTCGAATGATCATTTTCGCTGCCACCCTAGATGTAGATATAGTGGACAAAAATGTCGGGAAGAAATAAAAAATCGATTTCTTTATGTTTTCCTTCATAGATTTTGCGGGCTAACATAATTTTTTGCCAACTATCTATTCATTTTTGTACAAAAAAAATGTATTTAATTTATAATGGAAAAAAATCGGCAATTATTCTTCGGACAACACAATGGATAGAGAATATAAAATAGAAAATACAGATTGAAAACCAAGAATTCTACATTGAAATTAACTTAAAACGGAATGTAGAATCTGAATAATTACGATTGACGTACTGAGAGTTAATAAATTGGATCATGACAGTAGAAAATACCGAACGAAAAATAGTCGAAATGCAAAGTAGCAAATTAAAATTAAAACAAGAGAATTAAGACCTTATAAAGGGTGTGTCACATCAAATTGCATCACGGAAAAAACGCTGTAGAAATTTAATTTTTAGGAATTTTATCTTCAGCTTTCGCTTCAAAATCAGATAAGAGTGTATAGATCACGTTGGCCATGCTTCACTGTCAATTTTTCGTAAATTTGGAAAAATGTCGTCGAACGAAAAAGAGCGTCGTGAATTAATCCTGTGCACTCATTTCGAGAATCCGGAGTTGTCACATCGGGACATCGGTAAGATGCTGGGAATCGTCCAATCCACGGTCAGCAGAGTACTAAAACGATACTTCGAGAACCTAACCATCGACCGGAAGGTGAAGAACGGCAAAAATGGATGCTCTGTCAGTGAAAAAGATCACAAGCGCGTAGTTTAGCAGTTTAGACGTGATCTGAGAAGTTCGGTCCGGGATGTCGCCAATAAGCTGAATTTGTCAAGTTCATTCGTCCAGCGGACCAAGCAGCGGGAGGGCCTGCGTACATACAAGGTTCAGAAGGCTCCTAACCGCGACGAAAGGCAAAACATGGTGGGGAAGACGCGAGCCCGGAAGCTGTACACCGAAATGCTGGCGAAGCCACATTGCCTGGTAATGGACGACGAAACCTACGTCAAAGCGGACTTTCGTCAGCTGCCGGGCCAGTTGTTCTTCTCCGCAGAGGACAAATTCAGCGTTCCGGAGGAGATTCGCAAGCAGAAACTATCCAAGTTTGCCAAAAAGTACACGGTGTGGCAAGCTATCTGCTCTTGCGGAAAGCGGAGCGCCCCCTTCGTGATGACCGGCACGGTAAACGGGCAGGTTTACCTTAAGGAGTGCCTACAGAAGCGCTTACTACCACTATTGAAGCAGCACGAGGGCCCGACCATCTTCTGGCCGGATCTCGCTTCGTGCCACTATTCAAAGGACGCGTTGGAGTGGTACGAAGCCAACGGGGTCACCCTCGTGCCAAAGGAAATGAACCCGCCCAACGCGCCGGAGCTTCGCCCATTAGAGAAATATTGGGCGATTATGAAGCAGGCCCTCCGGAAGAACCCAAAAGTTGTCAAATCGGAGGCGGACTTCAAGAGAAAATGGATTTCTGTTCAAAAAAAAAAACTACAACCTGACGTTGTACAGAACCTTATGGACGGGGTAAAGAGGAAGGTGCGAGCATACGGGCTTGGGCTCGAAGTATGAATAAAAAGAAAATGCCAAAAGTTGTTTAATAGTTTTTATTTTACTGTCTAAAATTTTCAAAAGGATCGGTCTACTGGGCGAATTTCTACAGCGTTTTTTCCGTGATGCAATTTGATGTGACACACCCTTTATTTTAGAATAAGTAATGGTGAACTATAGATGATAAATTGAGCATTGGAAATCAAAGATTGGTAAATGAGTGCAGGTCGGACTCGGTTATATATGATCCGATTGTATAAAATTTTGGACACGATTATATTGTGTGAAAGTTTGAAAAACATTTTATTAAAATGTTTCAATTCTGACTTATTAAAAGAAAAAATGTAATATTTCAACGTAAAGGAGAAATTTAATTGGTTATTAAAAGCACAGTGGAGTAAAAACCGTGATTTTTGAAGGTTTTGATAGAATTCTTACCAGGAAATGTTCATAACGATATTGCAGCCAAATTGAGAACTGAACTCTATGCTTAAATTTATTGCGTTGTATATTTTCCTCAAGTGTTTCATACGGAAAACCATATCCACTAAAATTGTGTTTACCGATACAGTGAGTCAAACATTAACAGTTGTAATTAAATTGGTATTCAATCACTTTATTATTCTAACTAGGCTAGGTTTAGTGCTTTGTGTCAAAGCTTCCACATTGTGAATTCTGATTTTGTTCACGGTAAATTGCTACTTACAACTATTACAAAATTTAGCTTATTTAATTTCTAAGATTTAGGATTTTGCTCAAATTGATCGAAAATTCAATTGTTTCACTCGGGCTAAACGATAGAAAAATTATAAAACGTGAGTTGAATTGGAAATCATTAAACTGAATTCTAACCTGTTAAATTAATTTTAGGAAATTTTATCGAAAAACACAAATAAATTCGTTTTGAATTATATTTTTGTGTGTGATAAAGTTGTTTTCTGACTTTAAGGGGATAAACAGAACATTAAATTCTTCTTTTATATTCTTAAAACGAAATATATATGTATAAAAACAAATGAGAAGATTTTTTTTTTGACTCCATTATTATATACAGTGAAAATAAATCGGAAACTGTATAAAATCGAGTCCACTCTGTATTAAAAATTGTCGGTTAGTTCGTAATATTTATTTACCAATATTTGATAGATAATGATAGAAGAATGATAAATGAAGGATGGGAAACAGGAACAAGAAATTGTTAGTGAGGACTAAAGAATTTGGAATAAAAAATTTAAATGCTCGAATCTGAAATTCAGAATTTATTAATGGCGTAGGACCACGACATTATGTTATTCAATTCGCTTGTTTATTATTTTAGATATTACTTTAATCGAGATATTAGAAATAATCATTTAGAAGAAAGTTTGGTGCCCTGAACATAATCTATCATTAATTCTTGTCCCCACGAGAACAGTATACAAGTTGACCACATTTCGCAATATATTTCTGTATGTCAATGTACGCATTGCACTGAGTATTCATCACGAACGCTATTGTAGCGGTTTTTTACGCAGTTGAAATAGGTCAATTTGATAAACTTGAACTAAACCCTTGGCCTTGAAAAAGACAATTTGAAAAGGCTCCCTGCCACTGCCATCTGGATAGCTGGATGAATCGTAAATGAACGAGCAGCAATACACGCGCTGTATTTTCGTTCAGGTTGTGACAGGAAACTCGAAACTGCTGATGTTGTTGCTGCTTTACTAAAGGGTGTGTCACATCAAATTGCATCACGGAAAAAACGCTGTAGAAATTAAATTTTTCAGGAATTATATCTTCAGCTTTCGCTTATAATCAGATAAGAGTGTATAGATCACGTTGGCCATGCTTCACTGTCAATTTTTCGTAAATTTGGAAAAATGTCGTCGAACGAAAAAGAGCGTCGTGAATTAATCCTGTGCACTCATTTCGAGAATCCGGAGTTGTCACATCGGGACATCGGGAAGATGCTGGGAATCGTCCAATCCACGGTCAGCAGAGTACTAAAACGATACTTCGAGAACCTAACTATCGACCGGAAGGTGAAGAATGGCAAAAATGGATGCTCGTCAGTGAAAAAGATCACAAGCGCGTAGTTAAGCAGTTTAGACGTGATCCGAGAAGTTCGGTCCGGGATGTCGAGTTAATAAATAAAACTAATTTTAGTTTGACGAGAGCGAGGCTCTTCGTTTATTGAACACTAAAAAGGGTCATTATATCTATGCTAGAGTCTTACAAAGCCTGGCTCTAGCATTATCTCATTTTTACACATTATCTCGTCTCGTTCTTATCGCATCTCTTTCGTTATCTCCTTCTGGTAACATGTGGCAGGGGTCTGGTTTTTATAACGGGTCGTTATTCCAGGATGCGTGCTGACGGAATGGTACAGTACCGATTGCTGCACTGTGTGTTAACTCCTCCCTTTTTAAATGGCTTGATCCCTCAAGGTACGGAACGGTGTCGGTGTGTTAATGAACAACTCGGTTCCCGTCTGGCAATTGTTTTCTGTTTTCATGGAGGATGGTGTTTTAGCGTTCTCTTCTTCCATGGCTGTTCCGGTGTTGATTTCTATCTTTGTATGTGATTTTATGAAAATCCTTATCATCCTAACTTCCAACTTCTGACAGTGGAAGTGCAAGTTTTCGGCCTCTATCGGTGAAAATCCTTGTCCTTTCAATGTGGTCCGGAACCTCTAACGGTCGAACTCCTCCTGGGTCGAGACCAACGCGGCGTCCAAAATCGTCCCAGTGTGGCGGCTTGTTCCCTTTTGCTGCTGCTGCTGCTACTTGTGGAGCCTTTTCCACACGGCTGCTCCAGGCGGTCAAAATTTCAGATTTTTTTTTTGGATAGTTTTGTTCGCGTCACTCTATCGTGGCGAATCTAATCTTCTTTTAATCACACGCGCTGGTTCCTATTATCTCAGTCCTGGCTCTGCCGGGTGCAGGTGAAAAAAATCCAGGAGATGGACCGGGAGTGATGACTTGCTGTCTCAGTACAGCGGTGTGTTTCCTTTTTGTCCAGCATCGAGTGATTAGCTGTGCTGGTGACTCAGGCACTCTTCTGTACGGCTGCAGTTGCGATTCACACATGTCATTTGAAGTGTTATCTATGATAACGTCCGATTCACTCTTACGTGTCGGCACTGTTAACACTGTTTCCACATTTTATAACACTACTCACCCCCGGTCCCTATTCGGGCGCCAGTTAATAAATAAAACTAATTTTATTTTGACGAGAGCGAGGCTCTTCGTTTATTGAACACTAAAAAGGGACTGGTCATTATATCTATGCTAGAGTCTTACAAAGCCTGGCTCTAGCATTATCTCATTTTTACACATTATCTCGTCTCGTTCTTATCGCATCTCTTTCGTTATCTCCTTCTGATAACATGTGGCAGGGGTCTGGTTTTTATAACGGGTCGTTATTCCAGGATGCGTGCTGACGGAATGGTACAGTACCGATTGCTGCACTGTGTGTTAACTGTCGCCAATAAGCTGAATTTGTCAAGTTCATTCGTCCAGCGGACCAAGCAGCGGGAGGGCCTGCGTACATACAAGGTTCAGAAGGCTGCTAACCGCGACGAAAGGCAAAACATTGTGGGGAAGACGCGAGCCCGGAAGCTGTACACCGAAATGCTGACGAAGCCGCCCAATAGAGAAATATTGGACGATTATGAAGCAGGCCCTCCGGAAGAACCCAAAAGTTGTCAAATCGGAGGCGGACTTCAAGAGAAAATAGATTTCTGTTCAAAAAAAACTACAACCTGACGTTGTACAGAACCTTATGGACGGGGTAAAGAGGAAGGTGCGAGCATACGGGCTTGGGCTCGAAGTATGAATAAAAAGAAAATGCCAAAAGTTGTTTAATAGTTTTTATTTTATTGTCTAAAATTTTCAAAAAGATCGGTCTACTGGGCGAATTTCTGCAGCGTTTTTTCCGTGATGCAATTTGATGTGATACACCCTTTACCGTTCCTGTTGCTGATGTAGGATCTACTTCGTTTCTCATTTCCAGTTGATGGCGTTAAGGCGTAGTGCACAAATACGTAACGCTTAAAATTCGAGTTTTTCGAGAAACCTTGAATGGTTTTAGTTAAGTTGTCAAAGAATCGGACAATCATATTTGCCAACGCAGACGTTGAGAGATGATTCAATTGCCTGGGGATTCTGGGAATCTGGAAGTCTCCCACTTTTAGACAAACTACTCTACAATCATCAGTCAGCAGCGTCAGATGGGACGGAGAAAAATTTGTCAGAGTGAGATCCCCGCCCCGCCACACACGTGTTCATATTAAATCATATTTATTATTTGATGAGCGCGCACGATGCCATACGCACAGACCCCATTCCGGTTTGGAATCAAGCATTCATTTGGAAGGGACTCCCCCTTCCCATCAGGATCACAACGTTTAATAATACATTTCGCCCATAATTCATGTGGGTGGATAGATGTGAACTGAGTGGGTTTCCGAACGCGCACGACGTTTCGCGGACATCTTCCATAAGCTAATTGCTTTCGGTGCGGAGACGTTTCCACGCCGGGCCGTGTTCTTGCATCCATCGTTCTCTGTCCAGTTTCCCGCGTCCCGGCAATACATCTCAGCTGAGAACCCAGCCAGAGCACTTCATCTGGTCCATGCGCGCCGTATCCTTACGACGCCAGAGAGGACAGAGAGCGAGCGCATCAAATTGGCATCAGCTGGTAGAATGCGGAAAAAACTATTTCCATATTTCGTTTTTAATCCCCGGCTGCCCACATTTTCGCCCGCCCCAATAAAACCCCTGCAGTCCACTTCGGGGTAACTTTTTTCTCCCGTTCGTATCCTGGTCCACCGGTCGAGTTCCATAGTCCATTCAGGGGAAGTTATTGCATTATGGGCCTCTTCGGAGGCATTTCCACTGAACACGAAGCTTTCTCGGGGCTTACCCCAAAATCAGGTACGTAAGCAATCCTCTCTACTAGCTCTCGTCGACCCACGGAAAGTGGGGGAGGCTAGTTTTTAATTGCGATTTCATGAATCGCCCGCTAGGAGGATAGCCGGGGATTGTTATTGAGGTCGTTCAGCCGCACAATTTAAATTGTTTTAATGAAATATTCGCTACGATTTGCCCAGTGCGGGCGAAATTTGAAAAGTTTTTCGCTTTCCCCCTGGCAGCAGCAACAGTGGAGAAGATTTATTTCGCAGTGTAGTCCACACTACAGGACGACCGCTACCACTATTACTAATGCTTGGAGCTGTTTATCTCTTCTGGGGCTTCGGGTGGGGGATGGCATCGGAGCGAAGCTGTTGGAAGGAATGATGAAAAAATTGCTCCACAGAGTGGCAACCAAGTATACAGCTGAGGATTAGATCGGCAGGATAAAGATAAGTCTTTTGATGTTTTATTGCATTACAGCCGAGTGCTCAAATTTATGCCCATAAATGAGGCGGCGCGCAATATACTGGCCGTGTGCTGAGTGGATATTGTGGGGGAATATTTTCTCCCACTTCTTCTGGACTTGCTCCTCAAACCAACAATATTTGAATCACTATTTAGTTAAGATTTCGCGGGGAAATGGAAGATGAATTTAGAATCCGTGTGACGGGTTGAGAATTACATTTGTTCTGATCGTATTTTTTTCGGATCGTATTTTAAACTCTAAAGCTACAAAACCTACCAATTTTTAAGGTCAAAGAATGAAATGCAGAAATATATTAAAAAATACTGATTGTTTTTTTTGAAAAAAAAAATACACTGAAGGAAACATTATAAATTGAAGTTCATTTTTCTCAAAAACATGTGTTTGAAAAAAATCGCAAAAATATATCAATTTCCAACAAGCCATCCATGCATCGGAGGATGGGAATTTTTACAGGGCAAAAGTTTTTCTAACAACAAATTTTTCATGTCTTCTTTGAAAAAATTATATCTAATCCCAATTTTATTTAAAGTCAAGATATCGATATAGTGTTTTCGACATAATTTTAGATCGGACGAAAATATTAACTTTTGTTAAAGACGTCAACATTCTGTCTGGAATAAAATGGCATTTATATGAAGACTTTTGAAAAAAAAACATATTTCACTCGTAACATTCTTCAATTTTTTCAATATTATACTGTAATTTGTAATTTTTGTAATATTTGTGTAATTTGGTGTAATTTGGTAATTTGGTGTAATTTTTGAAATTTATTTTTTCTTTATTTTTATTTTTTTTAAATATCCATTTCAATCTGTGACTAAACTTTTGTAGGGTATCAATGCTTTAGAGTTATACATTTTTGTAACATAGTCTAATTCTTTTTTTAATATTTCAAGCATGCGAAGTTGTTTGAATGGCCAAGGCTTTTACACCCACAACGTTTCACCGTAATCTGAGATATTGCGGACAATGGCCAGTCAAGTTAGCATGAAACTCGTCATTTGTAGAAATATCTTTCATTCTTCACTAGTATACGGGTATCGTTGAACCTGCCACTAAAAAAACAAGGCCTGTTTTTCTGCATCGGAGTTTGAAACAAGAGTATTAATTAAATTGATCCGAGTTCTGATAAATCTATGTTCAGCGGTACAAACAATAAGAATAAAAAACAACTACGGAAAGAGGTTAGACTTTTAAAATTGGAGTCTATCAACCACATATAAAGGCTAAAATAGTATTTTTGTCCGGGATCTAAAACTGGTATTCGTTTATGATAAATTAAATCTGAACTTCACAATCAGGAATCCGTAGATTTAATCCCGAACCCTGAAAAATAAATTGTTACTGACAATGGAATTTGGAATATGTATCTGTCATCTGGTAATTGGTATCAATGATAGACAAAATCAATGAACATGGTTTACCTTATCTTGACTTATCTTCTTTTGGAGAAAAAATTTCAATCAGAACGATCAGAGAACTGCAAAACCAGAACTATGTTGACTCGGTGGAATGTAACATAAATAAGTTTAGGTATCTAACATGGAAATTCATCTTCAAATCTAGAATCTCGGACCTGAAATCTGAATCAGTAACTTATGTTCTGATCTGGAAGCATAATCTGAATCTTTAATTTTAAGTATAAATATTGTTGACTGAATCTTGATGACGGGCGTCTGCACTTGAACCAGCCTGATATAGATTATTTCTAACCTGATTTGGAATCTGCAATTTGTATCCAGCGTCTGAAATCCACATTCGAAAATCATCGTATTTGTTTTCAGTTTGACTTTTGCAAATGTCTTCGCGACGATGATTCTGAAATTTATTGCAATCTGCCTCTGAAAACAGAGAATGGAAGCTTTATCTGCATTCGGGATCTGAATCTTCATTCAATATTCCTATCCGAATAGACTATCATGCGCCTACATTGAATTATAGTGACTGGAACATGTGGAATGGAGGAATACTGCTTGTTGCCTTAGAAAGCTTGTACGAGGAAAAGCGAACTCTTTTATTCATTACATTGTTCACTTGTTTCACTATTTACACTATAGGGGTAGTGGGGACAAAATGGTCACGTGCTTGTTTGGTAGTATAACTATTGACACCATATTGATAGTCACTTTATGTTTGTAGAATTTCATGACATTTGAGTTACCTTGTACCTCATCGCACAATGGTCCAGGAAATGCGTTTAAGTGGCAATTAGCATTTAGAGCTCGACAATTATTCTCTAGACAAAAACTGTTACATCAAAGCTGTCTTCGTACGACTTTTAGAACTTATCAAGACCAACATTTTGCTGTGCAGAACTTGTCAATATCCTAATCCTACTCAAAATTATTGATGATTTTTCACCCAAAAACTCATGATTTCAATTTTAATTTACTCAAACACGAAAAATAACATAGTTTTCAAAATCACACATTATGTAGAGTGAACTCTGTTCTTTCAAATGCCGCCAATAAACTTTATTTATGTTTGCCCCAGAAATAATGACAAACAATTGCAAAGAACGTATTTTTTGGAAATATCAATAACTTTGTGTGAAGTTGAGATATTGACAAGTTCTGCATCGCAAAATGTTTGTATTAGTAAGCTCTAAAAGTCTTCCGAAGACAGTTTGTTAGAAATATAAAAGTTAGAGCAAAAAACAGTTTTTTTTCATGGTGACCCTAACGTAACTTAGGAAAAAAGCCCTATATCGGTTAATTCAAAAGATAGAAAAAAAACTTTGTTCTACAAAGATGTCTCAAATAACTAGGACTACAATATGGTCGAACTATGTTTACCTCTATCTATAAGAAAGAAAGTTAGATTTTTTATTTCTACGAAAATTTTGGTCACCCTATTTTTGATAACATAAAAATGAGCGCTCTATCATACAGCCATTCCATGTCAAACCGATATAGTGGTTCTCAGATTTTCGTGGGAAGTGGAAATTTTGTTCTTTCTCGCAAACCATTAGACCCGTATTTTTTTTATTTTTTTGTTAGGGTGACCATTTCCATTTTAGGGTGGTCCGAATCTAATCTAATTTTTCCACTTTTTTCAAAAAATTACTTTATTCAAAAATTCATAACTCTTGAACTACTGAGCCGATTTGAATGACGCACATATCAAATTAAAGACAATTAGCTGATCTTTCTTGAAAAAAATACCGGAGTTGCACAAAATTTTAATTTTGGTTTCGACATTAATGATTGTATTTGTTTTTATAGTTTTCATGGTCTCGGGACCAAAGGCGTTATATTATTTTATATTTTTTTCGGAAAGCTGATAATTTTTTACATAACATATCTCGAAACCAGAGAGGCATATTTTTCGTTTTTTGAATTATTATTTTTAAAAGATAACCGATGGTCCGAAACATAATTTTTTTCCCATTTTTCCAACTACAAAAAATCATAAATTTTGATCTACTGAACAGATTCAGATGATCGACATATCAAATTAAAGCCAATAAGCTAGTCTTGTTTGAAAAAATATTACACTCCGAATAGAAATGGATTTTGTTTTGTAATTATTGTAATTATTGATTATATTTGTTTTCTATAGCTTACATCGTTTCGGGACCAAGAGCGCCGTATTTTTTTATATTTTTTCCTGAAAGCTGAGGTTTTTTCACATAATATATCCGAATACCAGAGAGGTGTTATTTTTCGTTTTTATGTTATGATTTTTCAACAAACATGTTTTCAGTTTTCGTTCAATATTCCTATGCGACTAGACTGGATGTATGTGACTATAATCCAATTAATTGGCAAGTGTGTTATTTTTTCAAAAAAGGGTAGCTAGTAGGCTTTAATTTGATATGTCGATCATCTGAATCGGTCCAGAAGTCCGAAGTAATATTTTTTTTGAAAAAAGTCATTTTTGGGAAGAAAAGGAAACATGATTTTTTGAACCATCGGGTAACTTTGAAAAATCATAGCTCAAAAACGAAAAAAAATGCCTCCCCGGTTTCGAGAGAAAAAAAAATATAGCGCCCTTGGTCCCGAGACCATGAAAACTATAAAAAACAAATACATTCAATAAAAACAAATCCGAAACTTGAAATTTTTGCAAGCGTAGAATGACTAGCTTATAAGCTTTAATTTTATATGTCGACCGTTTAAATCGGTTCAGTAGTTCAGAAGTTATGAATTTTAGAAAAATGTCATTTTTGGAAAAAAGGGGAAAAAGTCGATATTTCGGATCACCCTAAAATGAAAATGTGCATCCTAACAAAAAAAAAAAAAAAAAAAAAAACGGGTCTAATAGTTTGCGATAAAGAACGAAACTATCACTTTTGACGAAAATCTGAGAACCACTATATCGGTTTGGCATGGAATGGCTGATATTTAACAACTTTGGCGAAGACAGTTTTTGTCTAGAGAATAACTGTCGAGCTCTAAATGCTAATTTCCACTTAAATACATCTCCTGGACCATTGTGCATTGTTCATTGGAGCTGTCGCATGTCAAAATATAAATAAAAACAAAAACCGCTCCCTCGGTAGCCATTCGGCCGTTGTTTTGTGCCTTTCCAATTTAAGGAATTTCTAGTGAAATTTAGTTCAGTAGTCCCTTTTGTAGTTTTGACCCAGGAAAACTATATCACCCCAACCAAAATCAAGCCTCAATATGAAAAACGTAATGTGTTTCCTACTACGTTTCTGTACGTATGAGAATATTTCAATTACGACTCTAGGGGTATATGCCTAGCTCATTTCATTTAATTTCTACTATTATACTCATGGAAACAAATTTGGCCAAGGAAACACGCATAAATCTATCCCTTCTAGCATTATATGTGCGAGTGTCCACTTTGCCCTCCCACAGGTGACCATTTTACATCCTCGCTAAAAAAATGTTCGATTTTTGAAGTTTTATCTAATAATGAAAAATGTACTATTTTCAATTTTCATAATAAAACCGCTTGCTATCTTGAACAACAATAAGTTGAGCTAAACTACTCTTCGAAAAATGGAAATTGTAGTGGTATGTGGACACAGGAAATGGGCATGTTGCTTAGGGTGACTACTTTTTCCTCACTTCCCAATTTCTCACTTGGCACAATATGCTTCTCCCGTAGCACTACTGAAATTAATAAATTAAATTACAAACAAGAGCATCTCACACGCGACACTGACCGAACACGAGATGAAAATGTTGCCATTATGCAATGTCGAATGCACTCTGCCAACGCACTTCCAGAAAAAAAACCCTTTTTTAATTTTTTCAAAACTTCACTTCAATTTCACTTGAGTTGACACTAATCTAGCACAATGCGCCAAAACTGCTCACGATGCGATCTTCATTAAATTATTCAAGCTGAACGTCGAACGATCACTCTTAGTTAGTTGTTTGTTCTTAGAGAAACGTTAAACTTTGCAGTTCATTCGCTTAAAAATTGTAAATAACAATTAAATGAAATTCCGATTATTAGCCAATAAATTACGCAACCGCACCCAGTGTGCGCTAAAGATGCTGCGAAACAATAGCAGCAAACCATTCTAATATATTGTATATAGAAATACAGATCAGAATTGAAGTGAATCTTGTCGCGTGTGGTTCACTTTTTCTACAACCGAAAGGCGGGTGTTCTTGTGTAGCGGCATTTCCCCAAAAAAGCCTTTCTAAAGGCTAAAATCGAATCTCTAACCAAATTCGAACAAATGTTCGCGGTCGAACGAATCCGCTAACTTTTTAACCGTTAATCGTGAGTTTTCCGTATCGTATTTTGAAGAAGAGTGGTTTAGTGCTAATCACATTCGTTTCTAAAATAGAATAAAGAACTGTCTAAGTTTTACAAATAAATTATTTATTGTACACAAACCATACATAAAAGTAGGAGTCACCAATAGAAAAAAGGTATTTCTGAAGTTTAACCTAAATTTTTTTTAATGTTAATGAGTTCTCTAATGCATTAAGTTTCATCTTCTTTCATTCACAATCCCAATCGAAGAAGCGAATCAAACAACACTTCGCGCGTTTTCTTTTAATAATTCCAAAAATACCCATTTCATTCCCCCTCCTCGATCCCTCGTTCACCATATTTCAAAGCGGCGAAGCCCTACACTCTTGAGAGCCATGAATATTATAAGCTGACCATTAATCGTAATTAAATGTGTGTGGTGGATAGCGATGGAAGGTGTTACTGCTCTACCCCACCCCCTTCCCTCCACACGAGAGCCACCAAAAGCGAAACACTTCAATGTTCAAATAGTTTTACACTTTGCTAGTTTTCACGACAGCGGTCTCAAGACGGTCTTTGTGTGGTGATGGCGATGGTGGGGATTCCTTCCGGGTTTGCCCGGAGACTTCCAGGTTGAGGGTGTTGAGGAGGAGGGATAGAGAATAATTAATTTTAGCTTAGCTTAGCAATCATTTATTCAAAGGAACGAGAAGCACGATAAGGAAAAGAAAGAAAGTCTGTGGAAAAGTGAAACTTCCGCCTTCTGCGAAGGCGATGCAATGGGGAAGGGGAAAATTAAATGCTCCCCCGCTCCACTGTCGGTCTACGGGTTGTTGTCAACCCGCAAAACAATTGTGTGACAGGATTGGTGGTGAGGAGAAAAGGATCTCGCCTTTTTTTTTTCTCGCTCACAATTTCTGGTGACGGGGGGCACGGGTGTTTACTTTTCGGATTCAAATTCTTAAATCCGCTCACCGCCCCGCATGCAGGCGGTTTTTCCGTGGCCTATGCAAGCCGCATACGCCATTGCATGGGGGATGTAATGCTGCTCGTAGGTTCCGGTGAAGAGATGTGCCCAGGGTCCACTGGCGAACACCGCAACGTCATCGCCGCCGTGCGTTTCCAGCCCCAGCGGGACCATGGTCGGAAATTCGAACGATTTATCGTGCATGTCAACCCGCTGCAGGTTCAGTCGGCCCTCGTGATCCACATTGCGTCCGTAGCCGGGTCCGTTGGCGTAGCTGATGGTCGCATACGGGAGGTTATCGTCCGCATTCTGGCCGTTGTTGACTCCCAGTATATCGTGTTTGCGGCTCTGGTGGAGAAATTTCATAAATTTCAAATCAGTAATTGAAAATGTGTGTGTGTGTGTATGTATTCTTTGAACAATTTAATCTAAACTCACCGAGTATCCACTCATCGTCATGGTGTGGGAATGATCAGCCGTCACCACGATGAGTGTGTTCTCGGGGGAGGTCCGCTGACGTGCCATATCGATTGCCTTGGCGAATTCGACCGTCTCGTCGAAGGCTCTCATCGGTTGGGTGTAATGGTGGCCGTGATCAATTCGACCCCCTAGAAGCAAAGCGAAGAGAGGTGAATCGGTCGGAGACAGCATCATCATGAAAATGAACGTAACAGATGGGCGATAAGAGGGCGATATTGGCATTGGTTGTGAATCTGGCATTCGGATCCATTCCATGACGCCTGTCTATCCAGCAATCGTTAAAAGTCACGTACCTTCGATAAAGAGAAAATAACCCCGGCCATCGTTTTCCAACACGTCCAGTGCCTTGGCCACCATCTCTTCCAACGTTGGTTTCGTCCGAGCATCGGCATCGATGTGATAGGGAAGATGTTTTGCATCGAACAGCCCGAGCAAGTACTCCGTGTTTTTGTCGACCTACATTCCGGAGGAGACAGAGCAAGAAGATCCACCCACAGTCAAAACTATTATAAATAACAATGAGCACATATTTTCTGCAGCAGCAGAAAACCCTGGGCTCTCGGCGGTGCGAAAATCCACCTTCAATTGTCGTTGCTGGCTTAATTACCTCCAATAATTGGTCACGATTCTGTACGTAAGCGGTATGGTTGGGAGCGTGTTTACGCTGCCAGCGCTTAATTAAATCGATTCCATCGGTGCGGCGCCCGGCGATGCCATCGATGTCGATGCTGGTGGTGGGCAGGAATTCCCGCCTTCCGCCACCCATGATGACCTGGCGAGAGGACGAGATTTAACAGAGTCGGAGCGTCTTGAATGTTATGTAATCTAATGTGAATGATGTGAAGCTTCACACATTTCGGAACTGTTATCCTCGGCCGGGGGTTTAAGTCATTACCTTCAAGTTGCTTCCGACGGCGCCCTCGATGAGTTGCGTGGCAATGTCCGGGCAAACGGCCGGCTCGTAGCCGTCATCCAGTACCTGTTGGTTGTTCTCCCAGTTGCGGTTGGCCGTGTTGGCATAGACACCCGCCGGGGAAGCGTTGGTTACCTGTGTTGTCGTTACGAACCCTGTTTGCGTATTTTTTATGTGACAAGTCAGAGAAATGTGTATCAATATATTTGCATGTCGTGAATTCTTCCAGGGAAAACGGTATTTTTTGCAGTCCACCAAGTGGACTTGAAAAGCGGGATTAAGTTGAGAGAAGTGAGGTGATAAAGGGAGACAGCAAAGACTAAATATCCACTGGATTTTAACTTCCAAGGATGTCAAACGGTATACAGTGCTGAACAAAATAAAGTGCGCACCCGCAGCAGCATAATGTTCAACTCACTATATTTTCTCCAATATCAAATAGACGCATTCGATAAATTCGGACAAATTTTCTTGAGGTCTCTTTTCACAAAATTAGGGACACGTTCAAAACATTGTAGCTTTTGAATATTTCACTCATACAAGACAAAGACTATAATCGATTTTGACAGTTTGATAATGGCGAATGGAATCCTAATTTTTTCATTATTCAACATGCATAAAAGCTGGATTTGTACACTTAGCTTTGTATTGAAAATATTTTCCGAAGGCATGAATCAATAACTTCAACTTCCCTTTTTTAATCATAGCTTTAAAATTTAAGGTGCATTCACCTCTAATATCTGAGAAGACGATTTTCCCAGGCTCCTCAGTCTAGAAGTCTGTGTTAGGGAAACATATTCCGGTCTGCACAAAGGCAAGCGAGTACAAAAGTACTCGCAGATTGCATTTATTTCCAAAGCCGATGTCCACAGGCACCTTGGTTTTGAAGTCCGTGCTAGGGAAACACATTTCAGTGGGAACAAATATACCCCCGACTAGCATACATTTGCAATGCCGATTTTCCCAAGCTGCTTGGTTTCGAAGTCTGTTTGCGGAAACCGTATTTCGCTGTCATTCTGGTTGCTCCTTTTGGGTGGCACAATTCTAGGAGCTCAAATCGGGTCAATTGGAACGTTGAAATCAGGGCGTTCAGGTAACGCTTGACATTTCACAATTGTTCAATTGTTTATCTCGTGAAAAATAATATGTTATTCATTGTGATGGATGCGTAGAAATAATTCCTTTCAATTGATTTTTCTGATCTATAAAGAAATGCTTGAAATGTTCAATGATTAAATTTTCATTTAACCCCCCTATATATTCCTGTTAGACGTAGTTCCACGTCAAAATTGGTCGTGCGAATCCACCGGATGGACAGGATGTTGCAGGAGATGTTAGAGAGCATCTCGATCCTCCCTATTCGAATTGTATTGCGTTTATTAATACAGGTCGGACTCGATTATATATAATCGCAATTTCACTTTCAAGCTTAATTTTCGAATCTAATACATAAGCGAATCACAAAAAAAACTATTTTTCTATCAATGTTTGACATTCATACATTAATGAAAAAATGTTTTATTGAGATTAGATTATGTATAAGATTTCAAAATAATTGTTGAAAAAAAAATGGTCGACTATATATAATCGAGTCTGACCTGTAGCATTATAGAACGCTGAATCTCTCTTCTTGGAAGATTTCGAGAAGTATTTTTCGCACTCCCTTTTGGGGAAAGATGGCACATAAACGAAGCAGCAAGTCGTGTATCGTGGGCACGGGAAATTGAAGCCAACATCAAACCTGTTTTAAAATAGCGCATATATCCATCCACATATGTGACTGACGATCTAAAGTGAATTCATTTTGAGAATCCCAAACGCGGGTAAGTCCGGCGATGCAGTCAACCTCTAATTCACGACTAAATCGCTATAAACGGATGGTAAAGTTCTGTGTTTGGTGGGATCAGAAAGGGATTAATGCGGTGCTACAAAGCTCCTTTTTTTCTAGAAAATCGTGAGCTTTAATCGTGAAGTTTTGCGTGAAATTCAACTAGAATGCCAAAAAGGCAACAATCAAGGTCAAGGAAGTGATTGAGAAGTTTGGTTGGCCAGTTCCTCCGCGTACGGCTTGCACAATTGAATTGGTATCATAATATTACCCACTATTTGCATCAATGGAACACACGCTTGTTGAACAGAGCTCCGCTTCTCACGGGAATGCACGAAAATGGTTTGCTTCAAGAGAAGGGTTTTTTTTTATGGAATCCACAAGCTAAGGAACAATTAGCGATTTTTCGAATTCTAACTCACTTACTTCACTCATCTCACTCGCTTCACTCTTCTTGCTCACCTTACCTTACATAGCTTACTCACCTACCTCACCTCGCTAACTTCACTCACCATACTTACCTCACTCGCCTCACTCATTTCACTCACTTCAGTCACAGTCACTCACATTTATCACCTTACTCACCTCACTCATTTCACTCATTGCACTCATTTCACTCACTTCGCTCATCTTACTCACCTTACTCACTTCACTCACTTTACTCATCAAACAGTTCATTTATCAAAAATGGAATCATTTCCTGACATTATTGAGTTTCGATATTTCTCAAATTTACAGCTTCAATATCTCGAATAGAATATTCCATTTCGTTTTTTTGTCAATTCTCTTGACGTTTCCATTTTCATGCTTCTGATTTTTAACGTAGGACTACGTCTAACCGGAATATATAGGGGGTAAAATGAAAATCTAGGCACTGAACATGTGGGACAAAATTAAAGATTTCGAACTTAATAGATCGCAAAGATTCGCATGAATTGGTAGGAAATATTTCTACGCAACTGTCACAATGAATAACATTTCAAGCACTGTCCAAATGCACTATGTGCCTCGTTTTGATTGGTTCAATTTGTGCTCCTCAAATAGTTCCGACCAAATGGAGTCCTACGTCTCTTCTGCCCCCATCCGTCTTTTTTAATGTAAGAATCACATGACATCATTCGAATAGTTCAAAACCTGTGCTAATGTATAAATGGCATCCTAATCCTGAAGAGTTTTGCTTACTAAAATTCCTTGAGATGAAACGGCGAAGATTTCTGCATTATTTCTAAATTTCATCTTCACAATTGCCAATTGTTCTTCGCATGTTGCTTTTGTTGTTGCTTTTCTACGTTGTGTTGAATTAAACTCATTCATTCTAAGATCTAACTGTCGGATTAACATTCGGCGAAAATTGAAAATGTTTGAGAAGATTAGTCCTGCGCACTTCCTTTTGACCAGTACTGTGTATACAAAAGCTGTAAAAACAGTATAACGAGTAAAACTAAGCAATTAAAATAGTAAAAAAAGTGGAAACATCAAAAACAGTAAAAAAAGTAAACATAATTAAAGCAATAAAAACCGTAGAAACATTAAAAACGGTTAAAATAGTACAAATAAAATAACAGTGAAAAAATGCATAAAACTTTAGAAACAACGAAAACAGTAAAATCTATAAAAACAGCAAAAACGGTAAAAAAAGGAAAAAAAAACAGTAAAAACAATAAAAGCGGTGAAAACAGTAAAGTCAATGAAAAACAGAAGCAGTAAAAACAGTAAGACACTGAAAACAGTAAACAGTAAACAGTAAAAACAGTAAAAATATTTAAAACAGTATTAACAGTAAAAATAGTAAAAACACTAAAAACAGTAAAAACACTAAAAACAGTAAAAACAGTAAAAACAGTGAAAACAGTAAAAACAGTATAAACAGTAAAAACAGTAAAAACAATGAAAATAGTGAAACAGTAAAACCAATTAAAAAAAGGAAGAACGGTTAAAAACAGTAGAAACAGTGAAAGCAGTTAAAATAGTAAAAACCAGAAAAAAGTATGAAAATAAAAATGGCAAAAACAGTAAAAATAGTGAAAACAGTAAAAACAGTAAAAACAGTAAAAACAGTAAAAACAGTAAAAACAGTAAAAACAGTAAAAACAGTAAAAACAGTAAAAACAGTAAAAACAGTAAAAACAGTAAAAACAGTAAAAACAGTAAAAACACTTAAAAACATTAAAAACAGTAAAAACAGTAAAAACAGTAAAAACAGTAAAAACAGTTAAAACAGTAGTAGGAGAACAGTTAAAACAGTAAAAACTGCAAAAACATTCAAAACAATGAACACCACTAACTTTTAAGGTTTTCACTTCTAAAAGGTTACCTAAATCCGCTTATTTTCACAATCATGTAAAAATATTACTCATCTTTAAAATGGAAACAGAATTGTCCTACGTAGGATAATGTTTGAATTAGAGCCAGTTTGAGGCAAACAAAGCCCGAAACAGAGGAAAAAAACTCTTCGATTGTTGAATTTCGAACATATCTGTATAAGGATTTTTCTCATCAAATATGATGCTCTATTACCCCCTAAAACAATTCTGATTTTTTTTAATTAAAAATTAAATTATTCATTTATATTAAAAAATAAACAAAAATACATGTATAAAAAACAAATAATTTTTTTTGACTCGATTAAATGTAGGATTCGATTAAATGCGGTGAAATGGAATCAGAGTCTGTATATAATCGAGTCCAACCTGTAATAACAGTAAAACCAGTAGAAAAAGTAAGAATGGTAAAAAAACAGTAGAAACAGAAAAAGTAGTTAAAATAATTAAAACCAGAAAACACAGTAAAAAAATTAAAAATGCAAAAAAACAGTTCAAATCGTAAAAACAATGGAAAGAGCAAAAACAATAAAAAAGACTGTAAAACAGTAAAACAGTAAAAACAGTAAAAACAGTAAAATAGTAAAAACAGTAAAAATAGTAAAAACAGTAAAATAGTAAAAACAGTAAAACAGTCCAAATAGTTTACTATTCGAACTTTTTTACTGTTTTTACTATTTTTACTACAGCAAAAACAGTGAAAACAGTAAAAACAATAAAAACAGTGGTAATATTAAATCAGTAGAAACAGTAAACACAGTAAAAACAGTGAAAACAGTAACAACAGTAAAAACAGTCAGAACAGTGAAAACAGTAAAAATAATGAAAACATTTAACAACTAAAAACAGTAAGAAACAGAAAATATGGTGAAAACAGTGAAAATAGTTAATATAGGAGAAAACAGTAGCAGTACCAAAGAAAGAAGAATTTGCTGAAATTATTGAATTTTGATATTTTCCAAAATTGCAGCCTAAATATCTTAAATAAAATAAACAAACGCGTTAAAATAGGTTGTGCTAAAAGGTTGGAAATAAATTCCATGAAATGTTTCGAATTTCAAGCGTATAAGTTTTGCCTACAAAAATTTCATAAAATGAAACCACGAGTCTTTCGTTGTATTCCTAAATTTCATCATAACTACTTTCCTTTTATCTTCGTATGTTTGGTGCTGTTTTATATTGTGATGAATCAAAAATATTTATTATCCGGAATAACTATTTGTTAAACATTCCGAGAAAATCGAGCACTTTATTTTGTCCAGTACTGTATATATATACCGCACAGAACAGTTCATTTTCGAACTAACTCGGCGACGACTTTGAGCATGGCATACATACCGGTGGCCATTCCATAGTCCTGGGCCCACTTCGCAATCGACTGCACGTGATGGGCGGTGTCGTTCTGCGCGTTGCAGTCCCCCAGCGGAGCTGCGGCAGTCAGACCAATCGTACCGTAGTTGGCCTTCACCCCGGCTAGGAACGCGGTGGCCGTGCATGCCGAATCCGCTACCTGCACGTTGGCACAATACGTCTGAGTGTGGAAGGGTGAGAGAGAGAAAGGAAATCGGATTAGGGCATCTTGCTTCTGGCCAATCTCGCATGTACCGGCAGTGACGATAGTGATGATGATGACAGGGTTTTTTGTTCCCCAACCACTTGGTACTTACTTTAGACAGACCAACGTAAGGAAATTTCTCGAACGACAGCTCGGTGCTCTCGTCCCCCAGGAATACCCGAGTGGCGGCCAGCGTTGGAATCGAAAGGCCATCGCCCAGGAACATAATGATGTTCTTAGCCACGTTGGTGTTGAGTTGATTCTTATCTAGCTGTCGGCCCAGAGTATCCTGGGCGACGTTATTCCAGTATCCTTGGTCCCGCTCGGCCTCAGCTGGGTTGAAGCGGAGTGTGGGCATCCTGGCCGTGCCCCGTCTCTGGCGACCAGCTCCTCTCTCGAACAGGAATGACTGCGGATGCATCGGATCATGTTCTGTGAAAGTGTTTCGAGACAGGATTTAGAGAGAATAGAACACAGTCGTCATGTTCCCCTGGTGTTCCCCAATCGAGTCCAACGACCGCAACCACAACCACAAACAAACTTTACGAAACCCAGATGCACATCTAACCTTCTTCGACAGCACAAGAGGCGCCTCCTATCAGCACCAACAGCAACAGCGTAAGTCTGAGCGGCATCGTTAGCACTTCTTGCGGTGCCCGGAGCATGTTGACTTCCGGAGGGGACAGTGACACACTATCTAATACCACCGTTAAACCACTTTTGGCACAATCAAATCACCTAGGTTGGCAGCAGCAGCGTTCGAGATGCTGACAGTCCCGAAAAAGAGAAGAAACTTAACGCATCGACAGCATCGAGAATGGCCGCAAAACTTGTTTTTGTCAGACTGCGTCAGATTGGAGCAGGTCGGGCAGCTTTTATAATGGAGGGAGAGGGGGGCATAATCTGATTCGATGCTCGATGTGTCTTCAGCAGGAGAGAACGAAGACGTCCGATTTGCGTTGTTCTTGTTCGATCATTGATTGATACTTTTAAGCTTCCAATCAATCCGCGCAAGGATTCTCTTTTTACCATTTCTCTTTTCTTTCTTTTCTTACAGGTAAAGTCAAACTGAGGAAATCCAGTCGTAAGTATCAGTCAAAATTCCCATGGCGATGAGTCTAGCATCATTACAGTTGAATAGTTTCTGACGAAAAAATACTACGGGTTTCATCATACTATTTCTGATTGACGAATGAGAGTTAAGTCACGCCGCTAACCTTGACCTCGCGTGTTCCGAATGATTATTTTCGAGCTCATCCAGCGTCGTCAGCTGATGGCCACCATATTCTCATTTCCACAGTGAGAGTTTTAACCAAAAAAGAACCAAAGCTGATAAGGAACGAGATTTTGGCCGTAGAACACGTGCTGGATGGAATCGGTCGATGTTCTAACTATTCGTTTTCCGAGCTGTGATATTTTGATAGAGGTTAGTTGACTTCAAAGTAAAAGAAGGAAACATAGTGAATCTGCAAAAAACAGTAAAAACAGTAAAAGTAGTATAACTTTTGATAAAAGTAAAAGCGGCAAAAGCAATAAAACAATAAAAACAGTAAAAGCAATAAAAACAGTAAAATAGTAAAAACAGTAAAAACAGCCAAAAGCAGTAAAAACAGTAAAAACGGTAAAAACAGTAAAAACAGTAGAAATAGGAAAAACAGTAAAAACTGTAAACACAGTAAAAGCAGTAAAAACAGCAAGAACAGTCAAAACAATAAAAACAGTAAAAACAGTAAAAACAGTAAAAACAGTGAAAACAATAAAAAAAAGTAGAACAGTAAAAACAGTAAAAATAGGAAAAACTGTAAAAACAGTCAAAACAATCAAAACAGGAAAATCAGTAGAAACAGTAAAAACAGTAAAAACAGTAAAAGTAGTAAAAACAGTAAAAACAGTAAAAACTGTGAAAACTGTAAAAACACTAAAAATTGTAAAAACAGTAGAAACAGCAACAGTTGAAATAGAAAAACCGTAGACAGTAGTAGTAGATCAGTTTAAACAGTAAAAACTGCAAAAACATTCAGAACAATGAAAACCTCTAACTTTTAAGTTTTCCACTTCTAAAATGTTACTTAAATCCACTAATCTGAAAGTTTCACAATCCTGTGAAGTAATTTTCATCTTTCAAATGGAATCAACAGAATTGTCCCACGTAGGATAATTTTTAAATTAGAGCCAGTTTAGGGCAAACAAAGCCCGAAACAGAGAAAAATTTCAATACCTCTTTGATTGTTGAAATTCGAACATATGTGTAGGAGGATTTTTCTCATCAAATATGATCCTCTATTATTCCTTGAAACAATTTTGATATTTTATATCAGAAAGGCATTTTTTTTTACTTTAAGGGGGTGAACCAAACATTAAATTCATTATTTAAAAAAAAACCAAAAATACATGTATAAAAAGCAAATAATTTTTTTTGACTCGATTGAATGTAGGATTCGATTATATACGGTGAAATGGAATCAGAGTCTGTATATAATCGAGTCCGACCTGTAGTAACAGTAAAAACAGTAAAAACATTGAAAGCAGTAAAATAGTAAAAACAGTGAAAACAGTACAAACAGTAACAAAAGGAAAAATTGAAAAAAGAGTACAAGTGGTAAAAACGACAAAAACAGTAAAAACAGTAAAAACAGTGAAACAGTAAAGCAGTGAAACAGTAAAGTAGTAAAACAGTAAGCAGTAAACAGTAAAAACAGTAAAAACTATAAAAATATACTAAAAACAGTGAAACACTGAAACATTGAAAAAGCAAAACAATAAAAATAGTAAAACAGTAAAATAGTAAAAACAGTCAAAACAGTAGAAACAGTAAAGGTAGTAATAGTAATAAAAATAGTAAGGAAACATCACAGAAACACAGAAACAGAAAACATAGAAAATTAGTAATCTGATAAAACTTTCGAAAACAATAAGATCGATGATTACAAAATCTTCAGTAAACCTGATTGTTGAAATTACAAACGGTCAAGGTAACTGTTCAATTTTTTCGGAATCGACCAGACATCGTTAAAACCTTTCGAAATCCGTCAAATCCGTCAAAAAACGTCCGATGTGAAACACTCGTTAAAAAGATACAATTGAAAATTAGTAGAACCATGAAATGTCGTATCGATAAGCCGAAGAAGCGAAAACAAATATCTAATCAAATCAGAGAACCAATAATTCGATGTATGTTAGAAAAAGTTAACCTGTAATCCGAAAAAAACGATAAAATGATAAACTGATAAAACTGAACTGATGAACTGAAAGATGAAAAAATATTTTAAAAAATAACAGAGAGGAATTTCCATGACACGACCGCACTATTGATGTAGAACTCTGTCACATCGAGTACAATTTTGGACTGCGTCTGAGTTTCAGAAATGACTCTAGTAAAAAAAATTGGTGGCCCTGAAAAGCGCCGAGTTTGCGTGCTCTCGTAGAAGCAGCTGAAGATGGTTGATTCTTGATTAATTATTGTTCTCGTGAGAACAATGTACAAGCCAGCCATGTGTCGAGATTTGTGTCCTTATTGCCAAACACGCTGCGGCCACAAGTGATTATACTGTTGATTATATTATGAATTGATCCACCACTACTATTATCTACCTTCGACAACGCACAAAATTATCAATGCTTACATTTGATTCAATCATACATACATACTTTAACCTGACGATATAGAAATCCACGCGGTACAGCTTTCCTGCGATTTGGCCTCAGAACTCCGAGAACAAATATTCAGAGAAAGATCAAAATGGTACTGCGATATGAGAGTGACAGTAATGACTCACGACAAACGATCGATCCTCTGAAGCGATTCCGGTCTCAGACATCCCGTCGGGCAAATCGTCTGTGTATGGATGTTGGCTGCTCACTGGCTGAAGTGGAGCTAGAATTAAATTGGAAACGAAATTTACTTTATATTCACCCAGTTAGTATTTCTCCTCTTCTACCTAGAAATCCTCTAAATTTCCGATTTATGAGAGGTCATACAGCTCTCTGCATCTCTTAAGTAAATGTCAAACTAACATTCCTTTCCATCCCTCGGCAGTTGGAAAGGCGTGACCAGGGCAATCCACAACCGTTTTGGGGAGCATAATTTAATACCTGTTCGGTAACGGATGGAGGCCAGTTTCTAACTTAACATTTCTTAATTTGTACCACCTACGGCACTATGCAATTTTCTCGCGGCTAATGTTAATGCTATGCACAATGCTTGCTTTGTGCGTATTCTGAGAATGCATTCTGGAGCAACAAAAAAGTTCACATCCCGCCAACGCGGTAGCAAAATACATAGAAACTTACGGTTGACCGGATCAAACGCAATATTTATTGAGCTGCTTCGTTTTCCCCATGGTTGGAAGGCTGCATGCTGATTAACTACGATTGTTCCCACAATGGGATGGATTCATTCAAAATGTGCCTCACTGCTACGTTAGTTGCTCGTTTCAACCGGTGCGCTTGGAGGAGTACGAATTGGACCAATCGGAAAGTGGGATTGTTTATTTAAAGAGAACTCCATTGAGATAAATGCGTAGAAATATTTCCTATCGATTAATGTAAACATCTTTGCGATCTATTAAAAATTATATTCAAAACAAAATATAGAGGAATCTGTAATAGGCCCGCATTTTCGTTTTAATTTTATTATACTCTCTTGTTTATCTTTATTAATTTATCCCTTATGTATTATTTTGGTATGAAACGAAAATGATGCAAACAATCCACAAGGAAACAAAATAACAACTAGTGGAAATTGCTTCCTCTTCTTTATCTTTGTGTTATGATGTCTTTATACTAGAAAGTTCATTCGCCTCTAGCCTTGAAAAACGCCAATTAGAACATCAAAACCAACTCTCTCGTATCCTTCAGTGGTTTATCTGCAACATTTTTCGCGTTGATTTTTTTTCGCAGCTGATACACTCTGTGGTGACCAGGGTTGCCAACCTTCCAGTTTTTCCTGTATATAGCCAGTTTTTTCAAGCATGCCAGCGAAACAACCAAAGGCAGGTATACTCCAGCATTTTTTGAAATTTTCACAGTTTTATCCAGCTCTTTTTAAGGCATTTTCAAGTTTTTTGTTCCCCAAAATTATATTCTTCTCTTCCAGTTGTGAGAATCCTACTCCGCTTCATTCACATAGAAGACCTTTACGACGATTATCGTCTTTCTCTATGTATATTTTTATATATCTAGTAAAAGTTTACAGAAGTTACTAGTGTTAAGTGTTTTCTCACTAATTTGCCTCTCTTTCATCGACATACAGTTCAATCAGCAAAATTATGTCAGTTTGGATAATGTTTATGTAGGTGCTGCTATCAAAAGGTTGA